>NW_028157690.1:5000-27744 GCF_964263955.1 Coregonus lavaretus
CTGAGGGACAGCCAGTGAAAATTGTAATGTAATGTCAATAATATTTCCTGTTTTTTTTGGCTTTCATAGCATGTAATATGTCTTCTCAGTCATGTTGAGATTGGTCGACTACTATTGCTTTAATGTATTGTTATTCTCATTAATATTGTTGTCGTAGTTGCTGTTAATGGTAATCCCATTTCCACTACTACTATTATTATTGCTGTTGGTCCCACCCTTTTTGTTATATGTATACTTTGACAATGTAAGTAATTTTACTTGCCATGTCAATAAAGTCTATTGAATTGAATTGAATTGAATTGAATTGAATTGAGAGAGAGAGAGAGAGAGAGAGAGAGAGAGAGAGAGAGAGAGAGAGAAGGGGACAGAGAGAGACAGAGAGAGAGAGAGAAGGGGACAGAGTGAGAGAGAGAAGGGGACAGAGAGAGACAGAGAGAGAGAGACAGAGAGAGAGAGAGAGCGACTCACACCAGATCCACTTCAGTATTCAACGTTTGTCCAGGTCCCCAGGACATCGGGAGATGCCTTCAATACTGACCACTAGGGGCAACGTGAGCATCTATTACCATCTAGTAGGGAGATGTCTTCAATACTGTCCACTAGGGGCAACGTGAGCATCTATTACATTTACATTTACATTTACGTCATTTAGCAGACGCTCTTATCCAGAGCGACTTACAGTTAGTGAATACATTATATATTTTTTTATACTGGCCCCCCGTGGGAATTGAACCCCCAACCCTGGCGTTGCAAACGCCATGCTCTATCAACTGAGCTACATCCCTGCCGGCCATTCCCTCCCCTATCCTGGACGACGCTGGGCCAATTGTGCGCCGCCCATGAGTCTCCCGGTCGCGGCCGGCTGCGACAGAGCCTGGATTCGAACCAGGATCTCTAGTGGCACAGTTAGCACTGCGATGCAGTGCCTTAGACCACTGCGCCACTCAGGAGTTATTACCATCTAGTAGGGAGATGTCTTCAATACTGACCACTAGGGGCAACGTGAGCACCTATTACCATCTAGTAGGGAGATGTCTTCAATACTGTCCACTAGGGGCAACGTGAGCACCTATTACCATCCAGTAGGGAGATGCCTTCAATACTGTCCACTAGGGGCAACGTGAGCATCTATTACCATCTAGTAGGGAGATGTCTTCAATACTGTCCACTAGGGGCAACGTGAGCACCTATTACCATCTAGTAGGGAGATGTCTTCAATACTGTCCACTAGGGGCATCGTGAGCACCTATTACCATCTAGTAGGGAGATGCCTTCAATACAGTCTAGTAAATTCAATCCCAGTGCTAGGCACTCATTACATTTGTTCTGTTTTTAACCATATCCCAAACCTTAACCTGGCGGAATGAATGCCTAAACTTTATTGAGTTTTACATTTTTAGTCATTTAGCAGACGTTCTTATCCAGAGCGACTTACAGGAGCAATTAGGGTTAAGTGCCTTGCTTAAGGGCACATCGACAGATTTTTCACCTAGTCGGCTCGGGGATTAGAACCAGCGACATTTCGGTTACTGGCACAACGCTCTTACCCACTAAGCTACCTGCCGCCCAGTTTTGACATTTATCCCTCCCTGGACAAACGTTGAATACTGAAGTGAGAAGTGTTGTCACGATACCAGAATTTCGACTTCGATACAGATACCAGGTTTAGTATCACAATCCTCGATACATCACGATCCTCGATACCATCACGATCCTTGATACCATCACGATCCTCGATACAATCACGATCCTCGATACCATCACGATACTTGATACCATCACGATCCTCGAAACCGTCACGATAATTGATACCATCACGATCCTTGATACCATCACGATCCTCGATACAATCACGATCCTCGATACAATCACGATCCTCGATACCATCACGATACTTGATACCATCACGATCCTCGAAACCGTCACGATAATTGATACCATCACAATCCTCGATACCATCACAATCCTCGATACCATCACAATCCTCGATACCATCACAATCCTCGAGACCATCACGATGCTCGAGACAATCACGATCCTCGATACCATCACAATACTCGATACCATCACAATACTCAATACCAAAACGATACCACAGCAAATAAAGGCATATTAACCAAGTTACAGAATGGCACTTGATCCAGACAGATAAACTCAATCGTTGGGCATCTTTTGAGTTCATTATCATTACATTTTTTGAATGTATGCATTAATGTTTCAATTATACAAATACTTTGTTTTTACCAATCTAACTACATAACAACATAATGGTAATCATTGATTTGAATGGTAAATCTTTATTGATAAACTGGGTAAATCAAGATGTAGACTGGGTCTATCCACAATACAGGTGAATGCATATTATTCAATAGGAGTGTGTGCATGCATTGAGTTATTGAGCTTTTGGCTGACTTCATGGGGCTACAGATGAAAAACGATCTGTTTCCCTAAGGGACTCATTTTATTACACTGATGAACAACATTTGCATAGAACGAGCAATCTCTTTTTTTAAATAAAAGTGTGCGCTGTCTCTTTAAGACCCAGTCAGTTCGAGGCTCGAGCAAAGAGGACCCTGACTGGGAAAGACGTGAGGCGGGGGAGATGAAGTGAATGAATAACGTTTTTTTTGGAGACAATCAGCTTTGAAATCAGCAATATTTTGCGTTATGGTTTGCAAACAAGGTACTAGGGTAGTGAGTTGACATTAGCTTCAGCTGTAAGCTAGCAAGGAAAGTTAGTTAGCAACCGGGAGGCAACCGGTATCTTCTTTTTTTATTGTATCAGCTTTAATATTGCATATAGCTTGTAACTTCCATCAATGTAATTGTCTGCATCACTTCCAATCCCCCATATGTGTTTTTATTTCTCGCAAATAATACCCATAAAACCTAGCAGTCAAACGGTGAAATGGTTCCAGTCGTTTTTCCGCTAAGGGATTTTGGAAACACTTAAAATAAGGGCTGTGTTTCATGTAGGCTTACCCTGGCGTGACGTTTTGATAACCATGTAAATCTCTCTCGGACAAGGTGACTTTTATCAATATACAGTGGGGAGAACAAGTATTTGATACACTGCCGATTTTGCAGGTTTTCCTACTTACAAAGCATGTAGAGGTCTGTAATTTTTTATCATAGGTACACTTCAACTGTGAGAGACGGAATCTAAAACAAAAATCCAGAAAATCACATTGTATGATTTTTAAGTAATTCATTTGCATTTTATTGCATGACATAAGTATTTGATCACCTACCAACCAGTAAGAATTCCGGCTCTCAAAGACCTGTTAGTTTTTCTTTAAGAAGCCCTCCTGTTCTCCACTCATTACCTGTATTAACTGCACCTGTTTGAACTGGTTACCTGTAAAAAAGACACCTGTCCACACACTCAAACAGACTCCAACCTCTCCACAATGGCCAAGACCAGAGAGCTGTGTAAGGATATCAGGGATAAAATTGTAGACCTGCACAAGGCTGGGATGGGCTACAGGACAATAGGCGAGCAGCTTGGTGAGAAGGCAACAACTGTTGGCGCAATTATTAGAAAATGGAAGAAGTTCAAGATGACGGTCAATCACCCTCGGTCTGGGGCTCCATGCAAGATCTCACCTCGTGGGGCATCAATGATCATGAGGAAGGTGAGGGATCAGCCCAGAACTACATGGCAGGACCTGGTCAATGACCTGAAGAGAGCTGGGACCACAGTCTCAAAGAAAACCATTAGTAACACACTACGCCGTCATGGATTAAAATCCTGCAGCGCACGCAAGGTCCCCCTGCTCAAGCCAGCGCATGTCCAGGCCCGTCTGAAGTTTGCCAATGACCATCTGGATGATCCAGAGGAGGAATGGGAGAAGGTCATGTGGTCTGGTGACAAGAATAGAGCTTTTTGGTCTAAACTCCACTCGCCGTGTTTGGAGGAAGAAGAAGGATGAGTACAACCCCAAGAACACCATCCCAACGGTGAAGCATGGAGGTGGAAACATCATTCTTTGGGGATGCTTTTCTGCAAAGGGGACAGGACGACTGCACCGTATTGAGGGGAGGATGGATGGGGCCATGTATCGCGAGATCTTGGTCAACAACCTCCTTCCCTCAGTAAGAAAATTGAAGATGGGTCGTGGCTGGGTCTTCCAGCATGACAACGACCCGAAACACACAGCCAGGGCAACTAAGGAGTGGCTCCGTAAGAAGCATCTCAAGGTCCTGGAGTGGCCTAGCCAGTCTCCAGACCTGAACCCAATAGAAAATCTTTGGAGGGAGCTGAAAGTCCGCATTGGCCAGCGACAGCCCCGAAACCTGAAGGATCTGGAGAAGGTCTGTATGGAGGAGTGGGCCAAAATCCCTGCTGCAGTGTGTGCAAACCTGGTCAAGACCTACAGGAAACGTATGATCTCTGTAATTGCAAACAAAGGTTTCTGTACCAAATACAGTGGGGGAAAAAAGTATTTAGTCAGCCACCAATTGTGCAAGTTCTCCCACTTAAAAAGACGAGAGAGGCCTGTAATTTTCATCATAGGTACACGTCAACTATGACAGACAAATTGCGGAATTTTTTTCCAGAAAATCACATTGTAGGATTTTTTATGAATTTATTTGCAAATTATGGTGGAAAATAAGTATTTGGTCACCTACAAACAAGCAAGATTTCTGGCTCTCACAGACCTGTAACGTCTTCTTTAAGAGGCTCCTCTGTCCTCCACTCGTTACCTGTATTAATGGCACCTGTTTGAACTTGTTATCAGTATAAAAGACACCTGTCCACAACCTCAAACAGTCACACTCCAAACTCCACTATGGCCAAGACCAAAGAGCTGTCAAAGGACACCAGAAACAAAATTGTAGACCTGCACCAGGCTGGGAAGACTGAATCTGCAATAGGTAAGCAGCTTGGTTTGAAGAAATCAACTGTGGGAGCAATTATTAGGAAATGGAAGACATACAAGACCACTGATAATCTCCCTCGATCTGGGGCTCCACGCAAGATCTCACCCCGTGGGGTCAAAATGATCACAAGAACGGTGAGCAAAAATCCCAGAACCACACGGAGGGACCTAGTGAATGACCTGCAGAGAGCTGGGACCAAAGTAACAAAGCCTACCATCAGTAACACACTACGCCGCCAGGGACTCAAATCCTGCAGTGCCAGACGTGTCCCCCTGCTTAAGCCAGTACATGTCCAGGCCCGTCTGAAGTTTGCTAAAGTGCATTTGGATGATCCAGAAGAGGATTGGGAGAATGTCATATGGTCAGATGAAACCAAAATATAACTTTTTGGTAAAAACTCAACTCGTCGTGTTTGGAGGACAAAGAATGCTGAGTTGCATCCAAAGAACACCATACCTACTGTGAAGCATGGGGGTGGAAACATCATGCTTTGGGGCTGTTTTTCTGCAAAGGGACCAGGACGACTGATCAGTGTAAAGGAAAGAATGAATGGGGCCATGTATCGTGAGATTTAGAGTGAAAACCTCCTTCCATCAGCAAGGGCATTGAAGATGAAACGTGGCTGGGTCTTTCAGCATGACAATGATCCCAAACACACCGCCTGGGCAACGAAGGAGTGGCTTCGTAAGAAGCATTTCAAGGTCCTGGAGTGGCCTAGCCAGTCTCCAGATCTCAACCCCATAGAAAATCTTTGGAGGGAGTTGAAAGTCCGCATTGGCCAGCGACAGCCCCGAAACCTGAAGGATCTGGAGAAGGTCTGTATGGAGGAGTGGGCCAAAATCCCTGCTGCAGTGTGTGCAAACCTGGTTAAGACCTACAGGAAACGTATGATCTCTGTAATTGCAAACAAAGGTTTCTGTACCAAATACAGTGGGGGAAAAAAGTATTTAGTCAGCCACCAATTGTGCAAGTTCTCCCACTTAAAAAGACGAGAGAGGCCTGTAATTTTCATCATAGGTACACGTCAACTATGACAGACAAATTGCGGATTTTTTTTCCAGAAAATCACATTGTAGGATTTTTAATGAATTTATTTGCAAATTATGGTGGAAAATAAGTATTTGGTCACCTACAAACAAGCAAGATTTCTGGCTCTCACAGACCTGTAACGTCTTCTTTAAGAGGCTCCTCTGTCCTCCACTCGTTACCTGTATTAATGGCACCTGTTTGAACTTGTTATCAGTATAAAAGACACCTGTCCACAACCTCAAACAGTCACACTCCAAACTCCACTATGGCCAAGACCAAAGAGCTGTCAAAGGACACCAGAAACAAAATTGTAGACCTGCACCAGGCTGGGAAGACTGAATCTGCAATAGGTAAGCAGCTTGGTTTGAAGAAATCAACTGTGGGAGCAATTATTAGGAAATGGAAGACATACAAGACCACTGATAATCTCCCTCGATCTGGGGCTCCACGCAAGATCTCACCCCGTGGGGTCAAAATGATCACAAGAACGGTGAGCAAAAATCCCAGAACCACACGGAGGGACCTAGTGAATGACCTGCAGAGAGCTGGGACCAAAGTAACAAAGCCTACCATCAGTAACACACTACGCCGCCAGGGACTCAAATCCTGCAGTGCCAGACGTGTCCCCCTGCTTAAGCCAGTACATGTCCAGGCCCGTCTGAAGTTTGCTAAAGTGCATTTGGATGATCCAGAAGAGGATTGGGAGAATGTCATATGGTCAGATGAAACCAAAATATAACTTTTTGGTAAAAACTCAACTCGTCGTGTTTGGAGGACAAAGAATGCTGAGTTGCATCCAAAGAACACCATACCTACTGTGAAGCATGGGGGTGGAAACATCATGCTTTGGGGCTGTTTTTCTGCAAAGGGACCAGGACGACTGATCAGTGTAAAGGAAAGAATGAATGGGGCCATGTATCGTGAGATTTAGAGTGAAAACCTCCTTCCATCAGCAAGGGCATTGAAGATGAAACGTGGCTGGGTCTTTCAGCATGACAATGATCCCAAACACACCGCCTGGGCAACGAAGGAGTGGCTTCGTAAGAAGCATTTCAAGGTCCTGGAGTGGCCTAGCCAGTCTCCAGATCTCAACCCCATAGAAAATCTTTGGAGGGAGTTGAAAGTCCGTGTTGCCCAGCGACAGCCCCAAAACATCACTGCTCTAGAGGAGATCTGCATGGAGGAATGGGCCAAAATACCAGCAACAGTGTGTGAAAACTTTGTGAAGACTTACAGAAAACATTTGACCTGTGTCATTGCCAACAAAGGGTATATAACAAAGTATTGAGAAACTTTTGTTATTGACCAAATACTTATTTTCCACCATAATTTGGAAATAAATTCATTAAAAATCCTACAATGTTACATACACCTTAGCCAAATACATTTAAACTCAGTTTTCACAATTCCTGAAATTTAATTCCCTGTCTTAGGTCAGTTAGGATCACCACTTTATTTTAAGAATGTGAAATGTCAGAATAATAGTAGAGAGAATTATTTATTTCAGCTTTTATTTCTTTCATCACATTCCCAGTGGGTCAGAAGTTTACATACACTCATTTGCGACCAAGCTTTAACTTCCTGACTGATGTCTTGAGATGTTGCTTCAATATATCCACATAATTTTCATTCCTCATGATGCCATCTATTTTGTGATGTGCACCAGTCCCTCCTGCAGCAAAGCACCCCCACAGCATGATGCTGCCACCCACGTGCTTCACAGTTGGGACGGTGTCCTTCGGATTGCATGCTACCCCCTTTTTCTTCCAAACATAACGATGGTCATTATGGCCAAACAGTTCTATTTTTGTTTAATCAGACCAGAGGACATTTCTCCAAAAAGTACGATCTTTGTCCCCATGTGCAGTTGCAAACCGTAGTCTGGCTTTTTTATGGCGGTTTTGGAGCAGTGGCTTCTTCCTTGCTTAGCGGCCTTTCTGGTTATGTTGATATAGGACTTGTTTTACTGTGGATATAGATACTTTTGTACCTGTTTCCTCCAGCATCTTCACAAGGTCCTTTGCTGTTGTTGTGGGATTGATTTGCACTTTTCGCACCAAAGTACGTTCATCTCTAGGAGACAGAACGCGTCTCCTTCCTGAGCGGTATGACGGCTGCGTGGTCCCATGGTGTTTATACTTGCGTACTATTGTTTGTACAGATGAACATGGTACCTTCAGGCGTTTGGAAATTGGATGAACCGGACTTGTGGAGATCTACAATTATTTTTCTGAGGTCTTGGCTGATTATTTTTGATTTTCCCATGATGTAAAGCAAAGAGGCACTGAGTTTGAAGGTAGGCCTTGAAATACATCCACAGGTACACCTCCAATTGACTCAAATGATGTCAATTAGCCTATCAGAAGCTTCTAAAGCCATGACATCATTTTATGGAATTTTCCAAGCTGTTTAAAGGCACAGTCAACTTAGTGTATGTAAACTTCTGACCAACTGGAATTGTGATATAGTGAATTATAAGTGAAATAATCTGTCTGTAAAGAATTGTTGGAAAAATTACTTGTGTCATGCACAAAGTAGATGTCCTAACCGACTTGCCAAAACTATAGTTGTTGAAGTTGTTGAAAAACGAGTTTTAATGACTCCAACCTAAGTGTATGTAAACTTCCGACTTCAACTGTATATATACACATACATATAAATACATATACATACATATCCTTTTTTCAAATATATTTCCCTTTATTACTTTCCAACCCCACCACCCCTTCCCTAATTGGAGTAAACTAGTGAACAACAACGCTTAGCTCTACTTCCAGCCCATACATACTATCTACATTTTATGGACACAGTAAATTTTACAATAATTACATTTTGTTTGTTCTTTCACCTGAACTTCTTCTACTCTCAACTTCTCCGATCATTTTCATGATGTCCATCCGGTTTGCTTCTATATGCCATATCTTTCTAACTGTGCTCTTTCACAAAAGTTCTTAACCTATAACCTATATACGTATTATGGACACAGTATGCTTTACATTAGTTGTCTTGTTGTTATTAGTCCCATCCTTCAGCTCCATTCAACACCTCCCATCTATCTCTTAACACCATCCATATTGGATTTCTATTTGCCATATATATTTCAACTGTACTGTGATGTTTTACAAAAGTTCTGAACCCTTCTATTCTCATTGTTTCTACAGATTGTAAATTGAAAATAATTGTTTTTGCTAAAAGTATTATTATATTATTGATCGATTGACTATTACTTTTTAGATCACCCAGTAATGCTATCTGCAGGGTTAGCTCCAGGTAAATATTGCAATCCTTTAGCCATTCCTGGACCTGTGACCAAAAACAAGCTACAAATGGAAAGTACCAAAAAAAGTTTAATTTTTTATTTTTTTTATTTCACCTTTATTTAACCAGGTAAGCCAGTTGAGAACAAGTTCTCATTTACAACTGCGACCTGGCCAAGATAAAGCAAAGCAGTGCGATAAAAACAACAACACAGAGTTACATATGGGGTAAAACAAAACATAAAGTCAAAAATACAACAGAAAATATATATACAGTGTGTGCAAATATAGTAAGTTATGGAGGTAAGGCTTATAGGCCATAGTGCAAAATAATTACAATTAGTATTAACACTGGAATGATAGATGTGCAAGAGATGATGTGGAAATAGAGATACTGGGGTGCAAATTAGCAAAATAAATAACAATATGGGGATGAGGTAGTTGGGTGGGCTAATTTCAGATGGGCTGAGTACAGGTGCAGTGATCGGTAAGGTGCTCTGACAACTGATGCTTAAAGTTAGTGAGGGAGATAAGAGTCTCCAGCTTCAGAGATTTTTGCAGTTCGTTCCAGTCATTGGCAGCAGAGAACTGGAAGGAATGGCGGCCAAAGGAGGGGTTGGCTTGGGGATGACCAGTGAGATATACCTGCTGGAGCGCAGAATACGGGTGGGTGTTGCTATGGTGACCAGTGAGCTAAGATAAGACGGGGATTTGCCTAGGAGTGATTTTTTGCAATTCGTTCCAGTCATTGGCAGCAGAGAACTGGAATGAAATGATCTAATGATTATTTGGTTGTAATTTTGGGTAGAGCAGACATTTCCATATGTTTTTGTTAGCTGCTTGTGCGGCATAACTCCACCAGTCCTACCGATGATATCATTTACGAAGATTATACCTTTTTTAAACATGTTTTCAAAAAATAATGTTTTTTTATCAATTAGTATATTTGAGTTTAACCACAATATTTGTTGCATTATTTGTTCTGTCGTTTCTGGAGGATTAAATTGAAATTGCAACCAACTTTCTATGGCTTGTTTTAGAAATAGTGATATTTGGGAGATTATTTCCTTTTCAAATAACTGAAAGAGAGAGGTTGTAATCTGAATAAAGGGAAAAAGGCCATTCTTGAACATTGGGTGAGACAATCTTACTAATTTGCTAGAGAACCAGTTCGGATTTAAGTATAACTTTTGTATGACTGAAGCTTTTAGTGAGAGGTCTAATGCTTTAATATTTAATCATTTCTGTCCTCCGAATTCATATTCATTATATAAATAGGCACGATTACTTTTGTCTAGCTTACCGTTCCAAATAAAATGTAATCTTTTTTTCTCATATAATTTTAAAAACTGTTCGCTAGGCGTAGGCAAGACCATAAGCAAATAGGTAAACTGGGATAATACTAAAGAGTTAATCAGGGTGATCTTTCCACAAATAGACAGGTAGTAAGATCGTATCTATTTTTGTTTTCTATTAAAATCTATTGGAGTGAGATCATCATATCCACATCACCATCAGACCATTGTATTGGTAAACTACATGGTAATGTACATTTTTCATTTTTTAGTGATCCAATACGTAATATAGTACATTGATCATAATTTGGTTGTTATCCAGAGAGGTTAGAAAATGTATCTAGATCCTCTATGAGGCTGTGGAGGGATTCTAGTTGTGGATTTAAAAGAAAACATGAATCATCAGCGTACAATGACACCTTTGTTTTTAAGCCCTGGATTTCTAATATATTATTGTTGGATCTGATTTTAATAGCCAACAACTCGATGGCCATAATAAATAGATATGCCAATAGTGGACAACCTTGTTTTACTCCTCTTGACATTTTAAAACTTTCTGAGAAATAGCCATTATTTACTATTTTACACATAGGGTTACTATACATGATTTTAACCCATTTTATAAGAGATTCTCAAAAATTGAAATGCTCCAGACATTTATATATACAGTGGGGAAAAAAAGTATTTAGTCAGCCACCAATTGTGCAAGTTCTCCCACTTAAAAAGATGAGAGAGGCCTGTAATTTTCATCATAGGTACACGTCAACTATGACAGACAAATTGAGAAAAAAAATCCAGAAAATCACATTGTAGGATTTTTTATGAATTTATTTGCAAATTATGGTGGAAAATAAGTATTTGGTCACGTACAAACAAGCAAGATTTCTGGCTCTCACAGACCTGTAACTTCTTCTTTAAGAGGCTCCTCTGTCCTCCACTCGTTACCTGTATTAATGGCACCTGTTTGAACTTGTTATCAGTATAAAAGACACCTGTCCACAACCTCAAACAGTCACACTTCAAACTCCACTTTGGCCAAGACCAAAGAGCTGTCAAAGGACACCAGAAACAAAATTGTAGACCTGCACCAGGCTGGGAAGACTGAATCTGCAATAGGTAAGCAGCTTGGGTTGAAGAAATCAACTGTGGGAGCAATTATTAGGAAATGGAAGACATACAAGACCACTGATAATCTCCCTCGATCTGGGGCTCCACGCAAGATCTCATCCCGTGGGGTTAAAATGATCACAAGAACGGTGAGCAAAAATCCCAGAACCACACGGGGGGACCTAGTGAATGACCTGCAGAGAGCTGGGACCAAAGTAACAAAGCCTACCATCAGTAACACACTACGCCGCCAGGGACTCAAATCCTGCAGTGCCAGACGTGTCCCCCTGCTTAAGCTAGTACATGTTCAGGCCCGTCTGAAGTTTGCTAGAGTGCATTTGGATGATCCAGAAGAGGATTGGGAGAATGTCATATGGTCAGATGAAACCAAAATATAACTTTTTGGTAAAAACTCAACTCGTCGTGTTTGGAGGACAAAGAATGCTGAGTTGCATCCAAAGAACACCATACCTACTGTGAAGCATGGGGGTGGAAACATCATGCTTTGGGGCTGTTTTTCTGCAAAGGGACCAGGACGACTGATCCGTGTAAAGGAAAGAATGAATGGGGCCATGTATCGTGAGATTTTGAGTGAAAACCTCCTTCCATCAGCAAGGGCATTGAAGATGAAACGTGGCTGGGTCTTTCAGCATGACAATGATCCCAAACACACCGCCCGGGCAACGAAGGAGTGGCTTCGTAAGAAGCATTTCAAGGTTCTGGAGTGGCCTAGCCAGTCTCCAGATCTCAACCCCATAGAAAATCTTTGGAGGGAGTTGAAAGTCTGTGTTGCCCACGACAGCCCCAAAACATCACTGCTCTAGAGGAGATCTGCATGGAGGAATGGGCCAAAATACCAGCAACAATGTGAAGACTTACAGAAAACGTTTGACCTGTGTCATTGCCAACAAAGGGTATATAACAAAGTATTGAGAAACTTTTATTATTGACCAAATACTTATTTTCCACCATATTTTGCAAATAAAATCATAAAAAATCCTACAATGTGATTTTCTGGATTTTTTTTCTAATTTTGTCTGTCATAGTTGACGTGTACCTATGATGAAAATTACAGGCCTCTCTCATCTTTTTAAGTGGGAGAACTTGCACAATTGGTGGCTGACTAAATACTTTTTTTCCCCACTGTAACTCCAGTCGTACTTTATCAAATGCCTTTTCAAAGTCTGCTATGAATAGCAGGCCTGGTTTCCCATATTTTTCATAGTGTTCTATTGTTTCCAATACTTGCCTTATATTATCTCCAATGTATATTCCATGTAAAAAACCTGTCTGATTAGAATTAATAATGTCCGACAATACCTTTTTAATTCTATGCGCTATACATTTTGCATCACAACACTGAAGTGTAAGGAGCCTCCAATTTTTTAAATGGACTGGATCTTTATATTTTCCACTTGTATCCTGTTTCAGTATTAATTAAATCAGACCTTCTTCTTGAGTGTCTGATAATCTACCATTTACATAGGAGTGGTTAAAACATGCTAATAACGGTCCTCTGAGTATATCAAAAAAGGTTTGGTATACCTCGACTGGTATGCCATCCAACCCTCGAGTTTTCCCGGACTTAAAGTCTTTAATTGCATCCAGACGTTCCTCCTCTGTAATTTCACCTTCACATGAGTCTTTCTGTGTGGCTGTTAATTTTACATTATCAATAGAAAAAAAATCCCTACAATTAGCTTTAGTTAGAGAAGATGGAGGCGACTGAAACGAAAACATATGCTTAAAGTAACTTGTTTCCTCCTTCAAGATATCATTTGGTGAATCATGGGCGACTCCGTCATTTGTAACCAGTTTAAGTAAATTATTTTTGGTAGCATTTCTATGTTGAATAATTAAAAAAAGAATTTGGTGCATTTTTACCGGTATCTTCTTGCATTGTAAAGTCTTCTAGCCTGTATAGACAGTGTTTTGCGAACAGTAATGAACAGTTTCTACACGCCGTGTTGCATTATTCAAGTGTGTTAACTTCTGTGCAGCGTGGTGATGCAGCCAGTCTCCCAGTCAGTGCGGTGGATCCTCGGGACAGGCTAGCGTTAGCATTAGCCGATTAAACTCAACTCCACAATACACGATGGAGTTGATCGTCGACTAGTGTGGGCGGAGCTCCGACGTCACATAAAATGATGAAAAACTACTGACGTTGGGCAGTATAGCAACTTTTATTGATTTCAAAGGCTGACAGCAATGCCGCATGTCCGATGGCTGTCGAGTAGCAGGGCTGTAAAAAGGATATCGGCTTCGCTGATAGACAGACTTGATCCTCTCTCAATCAGTAGACGAAGTGAGAAGCATTTGACAGATGTAACAAAAATTCTAGCACCGGAAAAAGGTTTTCATGTTCTAGTATAGAAAAAAGCACAGAAGTTTGGGTATACCGTGCAACACTAGAAGTTAGATCTTGGGAGCCATGGTTATACATTATTACTCATATCTCTAACACGTTTCACACATACTATAGCCTTAGATCCATTCCCAGACCTGTCATTACAGCTTTTACCAGAATCACAATTACACACTTGAACAGACCTCATTTCAGTTTTTACAGGAATCATAACGTTTCCCGTCAATTATTAAAAACAGGCGGAAACACACATGCTTAGTGTACAGAAGCTGACTCATATGCCAGTCCCAGTCCACACTGCCACTTCAACCAGCAGCTGTGAGGTTATATTGAAAGCACAGTGCCGTTAGAGAGAGAGAGAGAGAGAGAAAGAAAGAGAGAAAGAAAGAGAGAAACAGAAAGAGAAGAGGAGAAAAAGAGAAAGAAGACAGAAAGAGAAAAATAAAGAAAGAGAGGGAG
The DNA here is from genome assembly GCF_964263955.1 of Coregonus lavaretus. Classification (NCBI taxonomy): domain Eukaryota; kingdom Metazoa; phylum Chordata; class Actinopteri; order Salmoniformes; family Salmonidae; genus Coregonus; species Coregonus lavaretus. Next base: position 19,397 of record NW_028157690.1, read on the forward strand.
AGAGAGAAAAAGAAAGTGTGAAAGAGAGAGAGAGAGACAGAGACAGAGACAGAGACAGAGAGAGAGAGAGACAGAGACAGAGACAGAGACAGAGACAGAGACAGAGACAGAGACAGAGACAGAGACAGAGACAGAGAGAGACATTGTAACAACACTGTATATATACATAATATGATATTTGAAATTTCTTTATTCTTTTGGAACTTCTGAGTGTAATGTTTACTGTTAATATTTATTGTTTATTTCACTTTTGTTTACTATCTACTTCACTTGCTTTGGCAATGTTAACACACATTTCCCATGCCAATAAAGCCCTTAAATTGAAATTGAATTGAGAGAGAAAGACAGAGACAGAGAGAGAGAGACAGAGAGAGAATGAGAGAGTGAGAGAGAGTGAGAGAGAGAGAGAGAGAGAGAGAGAGAGAGAGAGAGAGAGAGAGAGAGAAAGAGAGAGACAGAGACAGAGAGAGAGACAGAGAGAGAATGAGAGAGAGAGAGAGAGAATGAGAGAGAGAGAGAGAGAGAGAGAGAGAGAGAGAGAGAGAGAGAGAGAGAGAGAGAGAGAGAGAGAGAGAGAGAGAGAGAGAGAGAGAGAGAGAGAGAGAGAGAGAGAGAGAGAGAGAGAGAGAGAGAGAGCAGCAGCAGGCATTCTCTGTCTTTCTCTCACTAAAACTGATCAGCAAATGATAAAGTTAGGCTATATAAGAACAAGCCAACTGTAGTTTAAATACCCATTAAACTAAGACAATATTGATCCAGCTGTAGATATAACAGATGGTTACTATATGTTATGAGGGTTTATTATATATGAGCTGTAGGGTTATAAAGTCATCTGGAATTGTGTACACTGACCTGGCATTATGTAATATAACTGTCAAACAGGGTGACACTTCATCTGTTAGCTAACTCTTTATACAACTGTTCACTTCTCATGGACTGATAGGCCTGACGATAGAACTAATGGATGTCGTTAATGGTGATCTCATGCAGTATTACAGACGTCTACTCTTTCCTTCCCTTCCTGATCTCCAACAACTACTGTTGTCATGGTGCTGCTGAATGAAGCTTTTACCAACGCTCCTTGCAAATGATGTCAATGATGCATTATGTGACAGATTACTCCCTCCAGGGTTGAGGTCAATTCGAATTGAAGTCAAGTCATTTCCAATAAGTGATTTGAATTTTAAATAAAACATGTAACCACTTTTGAAATAAATAGCTTCTCTTTTTCAGTTTATTGAGAATACATTGAAAATAGATGCCCTTTTTTTCAGTGATTCAGTTTGCTTACTGAATTGACTGCCTTCAATTCCAATTGACCCCCAACCCCGACTCCTTCCATCCCTCCCCTCCTCTCCTGTTGTGAGATCACAGATCTGCCCCAAACAGATGAAACTGTTACTGTAATGTCCCTTGGAAATATGAATGATAAAAAATGATGTCATGCTGTATAATGAGAGTATCTGATTACCATAGAAATAGAATGTGACATGCATGACTCATTATGACATCACAACATTCCCATTCCGTCGGGGGCATTATGACAACAGTCTCCCCTGTCCCCATGCTGATACCATCTACAGTCTGAATACACTCTGGAGAGAGAGAGAGAGAGAGAGAGAGGGAGAGGAAGAGAAGGGGGATGGAGGGAGAGAGAGGGGGGATGGAGGGAGAGAGAGGGTGGGAAGGGAGAGGAGGGAGCGAGGGGGAGAAGAATGTTCTGCTGGGTTTATAGGTCAACCAAAACACAAGTCATAAAGCATTGGACACACACACACAAAAAAAACAAACAAAAAAAACACACACTTTCGAAAAAAAGCTAACTCACGATGCGTTCGTGACTCTGTCATCATCAAGTGGGTCAAACACAACACACAAACACATTGCTGGTGGTATTGTTGCCAGTAGTTAGTTAGCCTGCAGGGACAGAGAGAACTCTAGAGAGAGAGAGAGAGAGAGAGAGAGAAAGAAAGAGACAGCTGGGGCGTGAAATCAGAGAGAGAGCGGGGAGGGGGTCACAGGACGAGAGAGAGAGAGAGAGAGATTGTGGTTGTGAGGTATGGGGTCCGCTCACCAACCAAGAACTCACAAAATGGGACAAACACCAAATTGAGACTCTGCATGCAGAATTCTGCAGAAATATCCTCAGTGTACAACGTAAAACACCAAATAATACATGCAGAGCAGAATTAGGCCGATACCCGCTAATTATCAATATCCAGAAAAGAGCAGTTAAATTCTACAACCACCTAAAAGGAAGCGATTCCCAAACCTTCCATTACAAAGCCATCACCTACAGAGAGATGAACTTGGAGAAGAGTCCCCTAAGCAAGCTGGTCCTGGGGCTCTGTTCACAAACACAAACAGACCCCACAGAGCCCCAGGACAGCAACACAATTAGACCCAACCAATTCATGAGAAAACTTGACTTGACACATTGGAAAGAATTAGCAAAAAAACTGAGCAAACTAGAATGCTATTTGGCCCTAAACAGAGAGTACACAGTGGCAGAATATCTGACCACTGTGACTGACCCAAACTTAAGGAAATCTTTGACTATGTACAGACTCAGTGAGCATAGCCTTGCTATTGAGAAACGCCGCCGTAGGCAGACCTGGCTCTCAAGAGAAGACAGGCTATGTGCACACTGCCCACAAAATGAGGTGGAAACTGAGCTGCACTTCCTAACCTCCTGCCAAATGTATGACCATATTAGAGACACATATTTCCCTCAGATTACACAGACCCACAAAGAATTCGAAAACAAACCCAATTTTGATAAACTCCCTTATCTACTGGGTGATAAACCACAGTGTGCCATCACAGCAGCAAGATTTGTGACCTGTTGCCACAAGAAAAGGGCAACCAGTGAAGAACAAACACCACTGTAAATACAACCAATATTTATTTTCCCATTTGTACTTTAACTATTTCCACATCATTACAACACTGTATATAGACATAATATGACATTTGAAATGTCTTTATTCTTTTGGAACTTCTGAGTGTAATGTTTACTGTTAATATTTATTGTTTATTTCACTTTTGTTTATTATCTACTTCACTTGCTTTGGCAATGTTAACACACGTTTCCCATGCCAATAAAGCCCTTAAATTGAATTTAAATGAGAGAGAGAGAGAGAGGAGGGGGTCACAGTGAGACCTAAAATGAATTGTTTTCATTGTGTAAGTTCAATCAGGTGGGAATGACAGAGTGGGGAGGGGAGAGAGGGAATGGGGACAGAGAAATGGAAGAGAAAGACAAGTAGCTTGTTCCAAATCCAAGCCTGACACTAGCCTTCAGCAGGCAGCAGGTGGCCAAACACTGTATACTTCTAGAACGTGTTATACTTCTAGAATGTGTTATACTCCTAGAACGTGTTATACTTCTAGAATGTGTTATACTTCTAGAACGTGTTATACTTCTAGAACGTGTTATACTTCTAGAACGTGTTATACTTCTAGAACGTGTTATACTTCTAGAACGTGTTATACTTCTAGAATGTGTTAAACTTCTAGAATGTGTTAAACTTCTAGAATGTGTTAAACTTCTAGAATGTGTTATACTGCTAGAACGTGTTATACTTCTAGAATGTGTTATACTTCTAGAATGTGTTATACTTCTAGAATGTGTTATACTTCTAGAATGTGTTATACTTCTAGAACGTGTTATACTTCTTGAGTTTCCCTCAATATACAGACAGTCAGTGTGTCTTGGTGTGTGTGTGTGTGTGTGTGTGTGTGTGTGTGTGTGTACTCTACCGCAAACAGTGACATTTCCCTAGGTAACCCAATGCTTATCTCAGTTATTCCAGGCTCTCTATAGTAAACACATGGAAATCTACTTCACATACAGCAAGTACAGCAGATAAACAAAGTATTCAGACCACTTTACTTTTTCCACATTTTGTTATGTTACAGCCTTATTCTAAAATTGATTAAATGATTTTTTCCCCTCATCAATCTACACACAGTACCCAATAATGACAAAGCGAAAACAGGTTTTTAGAAAACAAAAATACCATATTTACATACAGTACCAGTCAAAGGTTTGGACACACCTACTCATTCAAGGGTTTTTCTTTATTTTTACTATTTTCTACATTGTAGAATAATAGTGAAGACATCAAAACTATGAAATAACACATATGGAGTCATGTAGTAACCAAAAAACTGTTAAACAAATCAAAATACATTTTAGATTTGAGATTCTTCAAATAGCCACCCTTTGCCTTGATGACAGCTTTGCACACTCTTGGCATTCTCTCAACCAGCTTCATGAGGTAGTCACCTGGAATGCATTTAAATTAACAGGTGTGTCTTCTTAAAAGTTAATTTGTGGAATTTATTTCCTTCTTAATGTGTTTGAGCCAATCAGTTGTGTTGTGACAAGGTATACAGAAGATAGCCCTATTTGGTAAAAGACCAAGTCCATATTATTATCAAATAAGCAAAGAGAAATGACAGTGCATCATTATTTTAAGACATGAAGGTCAGTGAATACGGAACAATTCAAGTACTTTGAAAGTTTTTTCAAGTGCAGTCGCAAAAACCATCAAGCGCAATGATGAAACTGGCTCTCATGAGGACCGCCACAGGATTGGAAGACCCAAAGTTAACTCTGCTGCAGAGGATAAGTTCATTAGAGTTAACAGCCTCAGAAATTGCAGCCCACAAAAATTGAAGCTCCTAGCGGCCGGGGACTTTAATGCAGGCAAACTTAAATCCGTTTGACCTAATCTCTACCAGCATGTCACATGTGCAACCAGAGGAAAAAAATTATAGAACACCTTTTACTCCACACATAGAGACGTGTACAAAGCTCTCCCTCGCCCTCCATTTGGAAAATCTGACCATAATTATATCCTCCTGATTCCTGCTTACAAGCAAAAACTAAAGCAGGAAGTACCAGTGACTCGCTCAATACGGAAGTGGTCAGATGACACAGATGCTACGCTACAGGACTGTTTTGCTAACACAGACTGGAATATGTTCCGGGATTCATCCAATGGCATTGAGGAGTATACCACCTCAGTCACCGGCTTCATCAATAAGTACAACGACGACATCGTCCCCAGTGACCGTAAGTACATATCCCAACCAGAAGCCATGGATTACAGGAAACATCCGCACTGAGCTAAAGGCTAGAGCTGCCGCTTTCAAGGAACGGGACTCTAACCCGGACGCTTATAAAAAATCCCGCTATGCCCTCCGACGAACCATCAAACAGGCAAAGCGTCAATACAGGATTAAGATTTAATCCTACTACACCGGCTCTGACGCTCGTCGGATGTGGCAGGGCTTAAACTATTACAGACTACAAAGGGAAGCACAGCCGCGAACTGCCCAGTGACACAAGCCTACCAGACGAGCTAAATCACTTCTATGCTCGCTTCGAGGCAAGCAACACTGAAGCATGCATGAGAGCACCAGCTGTTCCGGATGACTGTGTGATAACGCTCTCGGTAGCCGATGTGAGCAAGACCTTTAAACAGGTCAACATTCACAAAGCCGCGGGGCCAGACGGATTACCAGGACGTGTACTCAAAGCATGCGCGGACCAACTGGCAAGTGTCTTCACTGACATTTTCAACCTCTCCCTGACCGAGTCTGTAATAACTACATGTTTCAAGCAGACCACCATAGTCCTTGTGAACAAGGAAGCGATGTAAAAAATGTAACCTGCCTAAATGATTACCGCTCCATAGCACTCATGTCGGTAGCCATGAAGTGCTTTGAAAGACTGGTCATTGCTCACATCAACAGCATCATTTTGCTCCAACAGATCCACATATGACGCAATCTCAATCGCACTCCACACTGCCCTTTCCCACCTGGACAAAAGGAACACCTATGTGAGAATGCTGTTCATTGACTACAGCTCAGCGTTTAACACCATCGTGCCAACAAAGCTCATCACTAAGCTAAGGACCCTGGGACTAAACACCTCCCTCTGAAACTGGATGCAGGACTTCATGACGGGCCGCCCCCAGGTGGTAAGGGTAGGCAACAACATGTCTGCCATGCTGATCCTCAACACTGGGGCCCCTCAGGGGTGCGTGCTTAGTCCCCTCCTGTACACCCTGTTCGTGGCCAAACATGACTCCAACACCATCGTTAAGTTTGCTGACGACACAACAGTAGTAGGCCTGATCACCGACAACGATGAGACAGCCTATAGGGAGGAGGTCAGAGACCTGGCTGTGAGGTCCCAGGATAACAACGTCTCCCTCAATGTGAACAAGACAAAGGAGCTGATCGTGGACTACAGGAAAAGGAGGGCCGAAGACGGGGCTGTAGTGGAGCGGGTAGAGAGTTTCAGGTTCCTTGGTGTCCACATCACCAACAAACTATCATGGTCCAAACACACCACGACAGTCGTGAAGAGGGCACAACAACACCTTTTCCCCCTCAGGAGACTGAAAAGATTTGGCATGGGTCCCCAGATCCTCAAAAAGTTCCACAGCTGCACCATCGAGAGCATACTGACTGGATGCATCACCGCCTGGTATGGCAACTGCTCGGCATCTGACCGTAAGGCGCTACATTAATCCAAGATGGCGTAGCAGTGCGGTAGTGTTTTCTGTAGTGTCCTCATGTAAATAGCCTGTTTTTTCTCAATCTCACTATCCATCCTTTAACTAAATATACTATCCTGCAACCCGCCTCACCCAATGTGGAACGGATTCTATTATTTATTTATACCTTCGTATCTAGAACATCCGGCTGAAACTAGCCAGCTAGCCAGCTAACTAGCTATTAGCCACCGTTAGCGGTCTTCAACATTGTCCGTGGCCTGCACTACCTACCAGCCAGCTCTAGCCTGGACAATTATCGGCCAGTCTGCACTGTCTGCACATCGCGCTATCGAGCCATAGCATATGGGATTTTCTGCCGGAATCACTGAATCACTGGACCTTAACACCGGATCCTCACAACTAGCTAGCTGCAACCGAATGGCTGTTGTTGGCTAATCACCACTGTCCAGTAGCAAGCCCCAGTTAGCCTTGAGCTAGCCTCGAGCCAGGCCCATCTCCCGGCTATCTACCTCTCTGTCAACCGGACGGGACCTCCTAGTGTTGACACGGAGCCCCGCCGATCCATCACGACTGGTCTGCCGACGTAATCGTCTGATGTGGTTTCAACAGGCTTCCCGTTGCGACGACCACGAAGATCCATCTGCTAGCCCCGGCCCGCTAGCACACGCAATCAACAGCCGTGCCTCCCGCTCGCAGGAGCGTAGAAGCCACTGAACTGAACTGCTCCCGGACTCACCTATTGCTGTTCACTGGACCTTATGATAACTCAGCTATACAGCTGATGCCTGCTGGACTGTTCCTTTAGACGGTACCCCATCCTGTTTATCTGTTTAGCCTCAGCTCAAACTTTCGTCACCATTACCAGCTGTTGTCTTAGCTCTCTCGAATAACACCTGTGATTGCTTTATGCCTCTCTCCCATGTCAATATGCCTTGCCTATTGCTGTTTCGGTTAGTTTTTATTATACAATTTCACTGTAGAGCCCCCAGTCCCGCTCAACCTGCCTCAGATAGCTCCTTTGTCCCACCCCCCACACACCGGCTCAATCAGTGCCTCCAGTGATGCTATCTCTTTCATTGTTACCCAATGCTTAGGTTTACCTCCACTGTACTCATATCCTTCCATATCCTTGTCTGTACATAATGCCCTGAATCTATTCTACAACGCCCGGAAATCTGCCCCCTTTTATTCTCTGTACCCAACGCACTAGAAGACCAGTTCTTAAAGCCTTTAGCCGTATCCTTATTCTATTCCTCCTCTGTTCCTCTGGTGATGTAGAGGTTAACCCAGGCCCTGTAGCCCCCAGTATCACTCCTACTCCCCAGGTGCTATCATTTGTTGACTTCTGTAACCGCAAAAGCCTTGGTTTCTTGCATATTAACATCAGAAGCCTCCTCCCTAAGTTTGAGTTATTCACTGCGTTAGCACACTCCGCCAACCCTGATGTTCTAGCAGTGTCTGAATCCTGGCTTAGGAAGGCCACCAAAGATTCAGAAATGTCCATGCTTTTCAATTACGAATATTTGGACTTGGAATTTGTTTTACTTTCTGAATTGACAGGAATTTACCCCAACCCTGCAGACACTAGTGATCCCTATGGTCTGACCCCTACGTGACCTCTCACCCACACCTGAGCTTTTCATGTGTTACTTCTACACCAACACCAGGTAACGGGAGGAGGAGAGGAAGGACAGACAGATTCACTGATGGAGGAGTGAAGATATGTTTTGCTCTTTAATGCAATTTTCCAGCCACTCTACTAAGTGCAGTGTGTGTGTGCAGCCAGTCCCCAAGTCATTTAGCAATTTT
>NW_028157689.1:0-52500 GCF_964263955.1 Coregonus lavaretus
GTTTTGGTCGCATACACATATTTAGCAGATGTTATTGCAGGTGTAGTGAAATGCTTGTGCTTCTAGCTCCAACAGTACAGTAATATCTAACAATACACACACATCTAAAAGTAAAATAATGGAGTCCGGAATAACATTGCTCGTCCTAATATTTCAATATTTCTAAATTCCATTATTTTACTTTTAGATTTATATATATATATATATATATATATATATATATATATATATATATATATATATATATAAACTCAGCAAAAAAAGAAACGTCCTCTCACTGTCAATTGCGTTAATTTTCAGCAAACTTAACATGTGTAAATATTTGTATGAACATAACAAGATTCAACAACTGAGACATAAACTGAACAAGTTCCACAGACATGTGACTAACAGAAATGGAATAATGTGTCCCTGAACAAAGGGGGGGTCAAAATCAAACGTAACAGTCAGTATCTGCTGTGGCCACCAGCTGCATTAAGTACTGCAGTGCATCTCCTCCTCATGGACTGCACCAGATTTGCCAGTTATTGCTGTGAGATGTTACCCCACTCTTCCACCAAGGCACCTGCAAGTTCCCTGACATTTCTGGGGGTAAAGGCTCTTGCCCGCACCCTCCGATCCAACAGGTCCCAGACGTGCTCAATTGGATTGAGATCCGGGCTCTTCATGGCAGAACACTGACATTCCTGTCTTGCAGGAAATCATGCACAGAACGAGCAGTATGGCTGGTGGCATTGTCATGCTGGAGGGTCATGTCAGGATGAGCCTGCAGGAAGGGTACCACATGAGGGAGGAGGATGTCTTCCCTGTAACGCACAGCGTTGAGATTGCCTGCAATGACAACAAGCTCAGTCCGATGATGTTGTGACACACCGCCCCAGACTATGACGGACCCTCCACCTCCAAATTGATCCCGCTCCGGAGTACAGGCCTCAGTGTAACGCTTATTCCTTCGACGATAAACGCGAATCCGACCATCGCCCCTGGTGAGACAAAACCGCGACTCGTCAGTGAAGAGCACTTTCTGCCAGTCCTGTCTGGTCCAGCGACGGTGGGTTTGTGCCCATAGGCAACTTTGTTAATGGAGATGTCTGGTGAGGACCTGCCTTACAACAGGCCTACAAGCCCTCAGTCCAGCCTCTCTCAGCCTATTGCGGACAGTCTGAGCACTGATGGAGGGATTGTGCGTTCCTGGTGTGACTCGGGCAGTTGTTGTTGCCATCCTGTACCTGTCCCGCAGGTGTGATGTTCGGATGTACCGATCCTGTGCAGGTGTTGTTACACGTGGTCTGCCACTGTGAGAACGATCAGCTGTCCGTCCTGTCTCCCTGTAGCACTGTTTTAGGCGTCTCACAGTACGGACATTACAATTTATTGCCCTGGCCACATCTGCAGTCCTCATGCCTCCTTGCAGCATGCCTAAGGCATGTTCACACAGATGAGCAGGGACCCTGGGCATCTTCCTTTTGGTGTTTTTCAGAGTCAGTAGAAAGGCCTCTTCAGTGTCCTAAGTTTTCATAACTGTGACCTTAATTGCCTACCGTCTGTAAGCTGTTAGTGTCTTAACGACCGTTCCACAGGTGCATGTTCATGAATTGTTTTTGGGTCATTGAACAAACATGGGAAACAGTGTTTAAACACTTTACAATGAAGATCTGTGAAGTTATTTGGATTTTTACGAATGATCTTTGAAAGACAGGGTCCTAAAAAAGGGAAGTTTCTTTTTTTGCTGAGTTTATATGTGTGATGGGATGTATAGACGTTATGGACAGTATGTAATAGAATATATAGTATATCTGTAGAATACGTAGGATAGAATAGTATATGTACAGCAATAGTTGAATAGGACAGGCCTTGACTATAATACATTATATACATACGGAATGGGTAAAACAGTATGTAAACATTATTAAAGTGACCAGTGTTCCATGTCTATGTACGTAGGGCAGCAGTCTCTAAAGTGAACAGGCCGTGGCTCGGGTGGCTGAGGTCCCTGATCTTCTTGGAGAGCCCTGCGGTTGTGGACGGTGCAGTTGCCGTACCAGGCGGTGATACAGCCCGACAGGATGCTCTCAATGGTGCATCTGTAAAAGTTTGTGAGGGTCTTAGGGTCCAAAACGACTTCGGGAGACAGAAGAAGGAGCATGCTCCCATCCACATTGACAGGGCCACAGTGGAGAAGGTGAAAAACTTCAAGTTCCTCAGCGTACACATCACTGACAATCTGAAATGGTCCACCCACACAGATCAGCTCCTTCATTTTGTTGAGGGAGAGTTATATTCCTGGCACCACTCTGCCAGAGCCCTCACCTCCTCCCTGTAGGCTGTCTCGTCGTTGTTGGTAACCAGGCCTACTACTGTTGTGTCGTCTGCAAACTTGATGATTGAGTTGGAGACGTGCGTGGCCACGCAGTCATGGGTGAACAGGGAGTACAGGAGGGGGCTGAGTATGCACCCTGTGTTGAGGACCATCGTAGCGGAGGTGTCTACTGCCCGCCCCGCCCTGTCCTGTGTGTATGGATAGCAGCATATGGACAAAAAGCAGAAAAGGTGGTGGTGGTAGTGTTAGGAAGGCAGTGGTCATCTTACTGTGTATATCAGTGTATTCAGTTTTAGTGTTGGCATGTGATCCCTGAGGGAAATAAGTCTACAACCTTGGCCTGAGCCAAACACAGGACCTGTGCAGAAAGGATAGTCAGTAGCTGAGCTGCTGTGGTTGTTTCTGTTACTGTTACAATCCAGTGACCAGTCTGGTCTGGTCAGGGCCTTGTGGACGAGCCAGTCAGTCTGGTCTGGTCAGGGCCTTGTGGACGAGCCAGTCAGTCTGGTCTGGTCAGGGCCTTGTGGACGAGCCAGTCAGTCTGGTCTGGTCAGGGCCTTTTGGACGAGCCAGTCAGTCTGGTCTGATCTGGTCAGGGCCTTGTGGACGAGCCAGTCAGTCTGGTCTGGTCAGGGCCTTTTGGACGAGCCAGTCAGTCTGGTCTGATCTGGTCAGGGCCTTTTGGACGAGCCAGTCAGTCTGGTCTGATCTGGTCAGGGCCTTGTGGACGAGCCAGTCAGTCTGGTCTGGTCAGGGCCTTGTGGACGAGCCAGTCAGTCTGGTCTGGTCAGGGCCTTGTGAACGAGCCAGTCAGTCTGGTCTGATCTGGTCAGGGCCTTGTGGACGAGCCAGTCAGTCTGGTCTGGTCAGGGCCTTGTGAACGAGCCAGTCAGTCTGGTCTGATCTGGTCAGGGCCTTGTGAACGAGCCAGTCAGTCTGGTCTGAACTGGTCAGGGCCTTGTGGACGAGCCAGTCAGTCTGGTCTGGTCTGGTCAGGGCCTTGTGGACGAGCCAGTCAGTCTGGTCTGATCTGGTCAGGGCCTTGTGGACGAGCCAGTCAGTCTGGTCTGATCTGGTCAGGGCCTTGTGGACGAGCCAGTCAGTCTGGTCTGATCTGGTCAGGGCCTTGTGGACGAGCCAGTCAGTCTGGTCTGATCTGGTCAGGGCCTTGTGGACGAGCCAGTCAGTCTGGTCTGGTCTGGTCTGGTCAGGGCCTTGTGGACGAGCCAGTCAGTCTGGTCTGATCTGGTCAGGGCCTTGTGGACGAGCCAGTCAGTCTGGTCTGGTCAGGGCCTTGTGGACGAGCCAGTCAGTCTGGTCTGATCTGGTCAGGGCCTTGTGGACGAACCAGTCAGTCTGGTCTGGTCTGGTCAGGGCCTTGTGGACGAGCCAGTCAGTCTGGTCTGGTCTGGTCAGGGCCTTGTGGACGAGCCAGTCAGTCTGGTCTGGTCTGGTCAGGGCCTTGTGGACGAGCCAGTCAGTCTGGTCTGGTCTGGTCAGGGCCTTGTGGACGAGCCAGTCAGTCTGGTCTGATCTGGTCAGGGCCTTGTGGACGAGCCAGTCAGTCTGGTCTGGTCTGGTCAGGGCCTTGTGGACGAGCCAGTCAGTCTGGTCTGGTCTGGTCAGGGCCTTGTAGACGAGCCAGTCAGTCTGGTCTGGTCTGGTCAGGGCCTTGTGGACGAGCCAGTCAGTCTGGTCTGGTCTGGTCAGGGCCTTGTGGACGAGCCAGTCAGTCTGGTCTGGTCTGGTCAGGGCCTTGTGGACGAGCCAGTCAGTCTGGTCTGGTCTGGTCAGGGCCTTGTGGACGAGCCAGTCAGTCTGGTCTGGTCTGGTCAGGGCCTTGTGGACGAGCCAGTCAGTCTGGTCTGATCTGGTCAGGGCCTTGTGGACGAGCCAGTCAGTCTGGTCTGATCTGGTCAGGGCCTTGTGGACGAGCCAGTCAGTCTGGTCTGATCTGGTCAGGGCCTTGTGGACGAGCCAGTCAGTCTGGTCTGGTCTGGTCAGGGCCTTGTAGACGAGCCAGTCAGTCTGGTCTGGTCAGGGCCTTGTGAACGAGCCAGTCAGTCTGGTCTGATCTGGTCAGGGCCTTGTGGACGAGCCAGTCAGTCTGGTCTGGTCAGGGCCTTGTGAACGAGCCAGTCAGTCTGGTCTGATCTGGTCAGGGCCTTGTGAACGAGCCAGTCAGTCTGGTCTGATCTGGTCAGGGCCTTGTGGACGAGCCAGTCAGTCTGGTCTGGTCTGGTCAGGGCCTTGTGGACGAGCCAGTCAGTCTGGTCTGATCTGGTCAGGGCCTTGTGGACGAGCCAGTCAGTCTGGTCTGATCTGGTCAGGGCCTTGTGGACGAGCCAGTCAGTCTGGTCTGATCTGGTCAGGGCCTTGTGGACGAGCCAGTCAGTCTGGTCTGATCTGGTCAGGGCCTTGTGGACGAGCCAGTCAGTCTGGTCTGGTCTGGTCTGGTCAGGGCCTTGTGGACGAGCCAGTCAGTCTGGTCTGATCTGGTCAGGGCCTTGTGGACGAGCCAGTCAGTCTGGTCTGGTCAGGGCCTTGTGGACGAGCCAGTCAGTCTGGTCTGATCTGGTCAGGGCCTTGTGGACGAACCAGTCAGTCTGGTCTGGTCTGGTCAGGGCCTTGTGGACGAGCCAGTCAGTCTGGTCTGGTCTGGTCAGGGCCTTGTGGACGAGCCAGTCAGTCTGGTCTGGTCTGGTCAGGGCCTTGTGGACGAGCCAGTCAGTCTGGTCTGGTCTGGTCAGGGCCTTGTGGACGAGCCAGTCAGTCTGGTCTGATCTGGTCAGGGCCTTGTGGACGAGCCAGTCAGTCTGGTCTGGTCTGGTCAGGGCCTTGTGGACGAGCCAGTCAGTCTGGTCTGGTCTGGTCAGGGCCTTGTAGACGAGCCAGTCAGTCTGGTCTGGTCTGGTCAGGGCCTTGTGGACGAGCCAGTCAGTCTGGTCTGGTCTGGTCAGGGCCTTGTGGACGAGCCAGTCAGTCTGGTCTGGTCTGGTCAGGGCCTTGTGGACGAGCCAGTCAGTCTGGTCTGGTCTGGTCAGGGCCTTGTGGACGAGCCAGTCAGTCTGGTCTGGTCTGGTCAGGGCCTTGTGGACGAGCCAGTCAGTCTGGTCTGATCTGGTCAGGGCCTTGTGGACGAGCCAGTCAGTCTGGTCTGATCTGGTCAGGGCCTTGTGGACGAGCCAGTCAGTCTGGTCTGATCTGGTCAGGGCCTTGTGGACGAGCCAGTCAGTCTGGTCTGGTCTGGTCAGGGCCTTGTAGACGAGCCAGTCAGTCTGGTCTGGTCAGGGCCTTGTGGACGAGCCAGTCAGTCTGGTCTGGTCTGGTCAGGGCCTTGTGGACGAGCCAGTCAGTCTGGTCTGGTCTGGTCAGGGCCTTGTAGACGAGCCAGTCAGTCTGGTCTGGTCAGGGCCTTGTGGACGAGCCAGTCAGTCTGGTCTGGTCTGGTCAGGGCCTTGTAGACGAGCCAGTCAGTCTGGTCTGGTCAGGGCCTTGTGGACGAGCCAGTCAGTCTGGTCTGGTCAGGGCCTTGTGGACGAGCCAGTCAGTCTGGTCTGGTCAGGGCCTTGTGGACGAGCCAGTCAGTCTGGTCTGGTCAGGGCCTTGTGGACGAGCCAGTCAGTCTGGTCTGGTCAGGGCCTTGTGGACGAGCCAGTCAGTCTGGTCTGATCTGGTCAGGGCCTTGTGGACGAGCCAGTCAGTCTGGTCTGATCTGGTCAGGGCCTTGTGGACGAGCCAGTCAGTCTGGTCTGATCTGGTCAGGGCCTTGTGGACGAGCCAGTCAGTCTGGTCTGGTCTGGTCAGGGCCTTGTAGACGAGCCAGTCAGTCTGGTCTGGTCAGGGCCTTGTGGACGAGCCAGTCAGTCTGGTCTGGTCTGGTCAGGGCCTTGTGGACGAGCCAGTCAGTCTGGTCTGGTCTGGTCAGGGCCTTGTAGACGAGCCAGTCAGTCTGGTCTGGTCAGGGCCTTGTGGACGAGCCAGTCAGTCTGGTCTGGTCTGGTCAGGGCCTTGTAGACGAGCCAGTCAATCTGGTCTGGTCAGGGCCTTGTGGACGAGCCAGTCAGTCTGGTCTGGTCAGGGCCTTGTGGACGAGCCAGTCAGTCTGGTCTGGTCTGGTCTGGTCTGGTCTGGTCTGGTCTGGTCTGGTCTGGTCTGGTCAGGGCCTTGTGGACGAGCCAGTCAGTCTGGTCTGGTCTGGTCTGGTCTGGTCTGGTCAGGGCCTTGTGGACGAGCCAGTCAGTCTGGTCTGGTCTGGTCTGGTCTGGTCTGGTCAGGGCCTTGTGGACGAGCCAGTCAGTCTGGTCTGGTCTGGTCTGGTCTGGTCAGGGCCTTGTGGACGAGCCAGTCAGTCTGGTCTGGTCTGGTCTGGTCTGGTCTGGTCTGGTCTGGTCTGGTCTGGTCCTTCTCATCCACTGGTAAAATATTTGAGCAGAAGGGATGCGTCCCAAATGGCATTCTATTCCCTATTTACAGTCTGGTCTGGTCCTATTTACAGTCTGGTCTGGTCCTATTTACAGTCTGGTCTGGTCCTATTTACAGTCTGGTCTGGTCCTATTTACAGTCTGGTCTGGTCCTATTTACAGTCTGGTCTGGTCCTATTTACAGTCTGGTCTGGTCCTATTTACAGTCTGGTCTGGTCCTATTTACAGTCTGGTCTGGTCCTATTTACAGTCTGGTCTGGCCCTATTTACAGTCTGGTCTGGCCCTATTTACAGTCTGGTCTGGTCCTATTTACAGTCTGGTCTGGTCCTATTTACAGTCTGGTCTGGTCCTATTTACAGTCTGGTCTGGTCCTATTTACAGTCTGGTCTGGCCCTATTTACAGTCTGGTCTGGCCCTATTTACAGTCTGGTCTGGTCCTATTTACAGTCTGGTCTGGTCCTATTTACAGTCTGGTCTGGTCCTATTTACAGTCTGGTCTGGTCCTATTTACAGTCTGGTCTGGTCCTATTTACAGTCTGGTCTGGTCCTATTTACAGTCTGGTCTGGTCCTATTTACAGTCTGGTCTGGTCCTATTTACAGTCTGGTCTGGTCCTATTTACAGTCTGGTCTGGTCCTATTTACAGTCTGGTCTGGTCCTATTTACAGTCTGGTCTGGTCCTATTTACAGTCTGGTCTGGTCCTATTTACAGTCTGGTCTGGTCCTATTTACAGTCTGGTCTGGTCCTATTTACAGTCTGGTCTGGTCCTATTTACAGTCTGGTCTGGTCCTATTTACAGTCTGGTCTGGTCCTATTTACAGTCTGGTCTGGTCCTATTTACAGTCTGGTCTGGTCCTATTTACAGTCTGGTCTGGTCCTATTTACAGTCTGGTCTGGTCCTATTTACAGTCTGGTCTGGTCCTATTTACAGTCTGGTCTGGTCCTATTTACAGTCTGGTCTGGTCCTATTTACAGTCTGGTCTGGTCCTATTTACAGTCTGGTCTGGTCCTATTTACAGTCTGGTCTGGTCCTATTTACAGTCTGGTCTGGTCCTATTTACAGTCTGGTCTGGTCCTATTTACAGTCTGGTCTGGTCCTATTTACAGTCTGGTCTGGTCCTATTTACAGTCTGGTCTGGTCCTATTTACAGTCTGGTCTGGTCCTATTTACAGTCTGGTCTGGTCCTATTTACAGTCTGGTCTGGTCCTATTTACAGTCTGGTCTGGTCCTATTTACAGTCTGGTCTGGTCCTATTTACAGTCTGGTCTGGTCCTATTTACAGTCTGGTCTGGTCCTATTTACAGTCTGGTCTGGCCCTATTTACAGTCTGGTCTGGCCCTATTTACAGTCTGGTCTGGTCCTATTTACAGTCTGGTCTGGTCCTATTTACAGTCTGGTCTGGTCCTATTTACAGTCTGGTCTGGTCCTATTTACAGTCTGGTCTGGTCCTATTTACAGTCTGGTCTGGTCCTATTTACAGTCTGGTCTGGTCCTATTTACAGTCTGGTCTGGTCCTATTTACAGTCTGGTCTGGTCCTATTTACAGTCTGGTCTGGTCCTATTTACAGTCTGGTCTGGTCCTATTTACAGTCTGGTCTGGTCCTATTTACAGTCTGGTCTGGTCCTATTTACAGTCTGGTCTGGTCCTATTTACAGTCTGGTCTGGTCCTATTTACAGTCTGGTCTGGTCCTATTTACAGTCTGGTCTGGTCCTATTTACAGTCTGGTCTGGTCCTATTTACAGTCTGGTCTGGTCCTATTTACAGTCTGGTCTGGTCCTATTTACAGTCT
The DNA here is from genome assembly GCF_964263955.1 of Coregonus lavaretus. Taxonomy (NCBI): domain Eukaryota; kingdom Metazoa; phylum Chordata; class Actinopteri; order Salmoniformes; family Salmonidae; genus Coregonus; species Coregonus lavaretus. The sequence goes on from NW_028157689.1 coordinate 8,538, forward strand.
GGTCTGGCCCTATTTACAGTCTGGTCTGGCCCTATTTACAGTCTGGTCTGGTCCTATTTACAGTCTGGTCTGGTCCTATTTACAGTCTGGTCTGGCCCTATTTACAGTCTGGTCTGGCCCTATTTACAGTCTGGTCTGGCCCTATTTACAGTGCACTACTTTAGACCAGAGAATGGCACCCTATTCCCTATTTACAGTCTGGTCTGGCCCTATTTACAGTGCACTACTTTAGACCAGAGAATGGCATTCTATTCCCTATTTACAGTGCACTACTTTAGACCAGAGAATGGCACCCTATTCCCTATTTACAGTCTGGTCTGGCCCTATTTACAGTGCACTACTTTAGACCAGAGAATGGCATTCTATTCCCTATTTACAGTGCACTACTTTAGACCAGAGAATGGCACCCTATTCCCTATTTACAGTCTGGTCTGGTCCTATTTACAGTGCACTACTTTAGACCAGAGAATGGCATTCTATTCCCTATTTACAGTGCACTACTTTAGACCAGAGAATGGCACCCTATTCCCTATTTACAGTCTGGTCTGGCCCTATTTACAGTGCACTACTTTAGACCAGAGAATGGCATTCTATTCCCTATTTACAGTGCACTACTTTAGACCAGAGAATGGCACCCTATTCCCTATTTACAGTCTGGTCTGGTCCTATTTACAGTGCACTACTTTAGACCAGAGAATGGCATTCTATTCCCTATTTACAGTGCACTACTTTAGACCAGAGAATGGCATTCTATTCCCTATTTACAGTGCACTACTTTAGACCAGAGAATGGCACCCTATTCCCTATTTACAGTCTGGTCTGGCCCTATTTACAGTGCACTACTTTAGACCAGAGAATGGCATTCTATTCCCTATTTACAGTGCACTACTTTAGACCAGAGAATGGCATTCTATTCCCTATTTACAGTGCACTACTTTAGACCAGAGAATGGCATTCTATTCCCTATTTACAGTGCACTACTTTAGACCAGAGAATGGCATTCTATTCCCTATTTACAGTCTGGTCTGGTCCTATTTACAGTGCACTACTTTTAGGGCCATGTGGGACGCAGACCAGGAGTCTGGAGGTTGAGGAGAAGGAGTGGCTGTCTCTCTGTGTATTAACCCATCAGGTTATAGACTGGCTGTCTCTCTGTGTATTAACCCATCAGGTTATAGACTGGCTGTCTCTCTGTGTATTAACCCATCAGGTTATAGACTGGCTGTCTCTCTGTGTATTAACCCATCAGGTTATAGACTGGCTGTCTCTCTGTGTATTAACCCATCAGGTTATAGACTGGCTGTCTCTCTGTGTATTAACCCATCAGGTTATAGACTGGCTGTCTCTCTGTGTATTAACCCATCAGGTTATAGACTGGCTGTCTCTCTGTGTATCAACCCATCAGGTTATAGACTGGCTGTCTCTCTGTGTATTAACCCATCAGGTTATAGACTGGCTGTCTCTCTGTGTATCAACCCATCAGGTCATAGACTGGCTGTCTCTCTGTGTATCAACCCATCAGGTCATAGACTGGCTGTCTCTCTGTGTATCAACCCATCAGGTCATAGACTGGCTGTCTCTCTGTGTATTAACCCATCAGGTTATAGACTGGCTGTCTCTCTGTGTATTAACCCATCAGGTTATAGACTGGCTGTCTCTCTGTGTATCAACCCATCAGGTCATAGACTGGCTGTCTCTCTGTGTATCAACCCATCAGGTCATAGACTGGCTGTCTCTCTGTGTATCAACCCATCAGGTTATAGACTGGCTGTCTCTCTGTGTATCAACCCATCAGGTTATAGACTGGCTGTCTCTCTGTGTGAATCAACCCATCAGGTCATAGACTGGCTGTCTCTCTGTGTGAATCAACCCATCAGGTCATAGACTGGCTGTCTCTCTGTGTGAATCAACCCATCAGGTCATAGACTGGCTGTCTCTCTGTGTGAATCAACCCATCAGGTCATAGACTGGCTGGGTGAGGAGAGGGTGAGAAGGGTGAGGCGAGGGTGAGGCTTACATCTTGGCTGGTTGGTCGGAAGGGCTGCATACTGGGATTTGGTATTTGAGACCCAGACAGGGCCAGACAGCTGCTGGGAGACCAATTTAGTTTTAATAGCATCGTCTCTATGTCCCCAATCTGGTGTCTTCATCAACTTCAGACTATAGAGTATAGACAGATCTATGCTGAACCATTCCTGCTGCCTAGCCGTTTCACCCCAGAGAGACTGTGACTGGATAGGGCTGACTCCTCCCTGCTAAATAGGAGCAGTCTCCTATCACCCTGTCTCCTGTCTACTGAGGTGCTGGGGAGCAGTCTCCTATCACCCTGTCTCCTGTCTACTGAGGTGCTGGGGAGCAGTCTCCTATCACCCTGTCTCCTGTCTACTGAGGTGCTGGGGAGCAGTCTCCTATCACCCTGTCTCCTGTCTACTGAGGTGCTGGGGAGCAGTCTCCTATCACCCTGTCTCCTGAGGTGCTGGGGAGCAGTCTCCTATCACCCTGTCTCCTGTCTACTGAGGTGCTGGGGAGCAGTCTCCTATCACCCTGTCTCCTGTCTACTGAGGTGCTGGGGAGCAGTCTCCTATTTCCCTGTCTCCTGTCTACTGAGGTGCTGGGGAGCAGTCTCCCATCACCCTGTCTCCTGTCTACTGAGGTGCTGGGGAGCAGTCTCCTATTTCCCTGTCTCCTGTCTACTGAGGTGCTGGGGAGCAGTCTCCTATCACCCTGTCTCCTGTCTACTGAGGTGCTGGGGAGCAGTCTCCTATCACCCTGTCTCCTGTCTACTGAGGTGCTGGGGAGCAGTCTCCTATCACCCTGTCTCCTGAGGTGCTGGGGAGCAGTCTCCTATTTCCCTGTCTCCTGTCTACTGAGGTGCTGGGGAGCAGTCTCCTATTTCCCTGTCTCCTGTCTACTGAGGTGCTGGGGAGCAGTCTCCCATCACCCTGTCTCCTGTCTACTGAGGTGCTGGGGAGCAGTCTCCTATTTCCCTGTCTCCTGTCTACTGAGGTGCTGGGGAGCAGTCTCCTATTTCCCTGTCTCCTGTTTATTTTCATGGAAAAGGTTCAGAGCTACATGATGTCATTACACACACACACACACACACACACACACACACACAGGCACACACACACAGGCACACACACACACACACAGGCACACATACACACACACACGTACACACACACTACACACACACACATACTACACACTACACACACACACTACACACTACACACTTGGGCTTGCTCTCTCTTTCTTTTAGTCATGGTGAACGTGAATGTGAACGTTTCCAGCTGTTTCTTTCTGGAGGGACTTTGACTCTGAACCTAATGCTGTCCCACAGAGTGAGCCATTATAATGAGAACACCATGCGGCCTTCTACACACACACAGCCTGCTTCCTTTCACTACATGGAACAATAAGACCGGTTATGTATGACCACACTAGAGACAGATCACATGACCACACTAGAGACAGATCACATGACCACACTAGAGACAGATCACATGATCACGTTAGAGACAGATCACATGACCACACTAGAGACATATCACATGACCATATCAGAGACAGATCACATGACCACATTAGAGACAGATCACATGACCACACTAGAGACAGATCACATGACCACACTAGAGACAGATCACATGACCACACTAGAGACAGATCACATGACCATATTAGAGACAGATTATACAGACCCACAAAGAATTCAAAAGCAAATCCACTTTTGATAAACTCCCTTATCTACTGGGTGAAATACCACAGTGTGCCATCACAGGTGCAAGATTTGTGACCTGTTGCCACAAGAAAAGCGCAACCAGTGAAGAACAAACACCATTGTAAATACAAGCCATATTTATGTTGATTTATTTTCCATTTCATACTTCAACTATTTGCAGATAAGGGAGTTTATCAAAATTGGGTTTGTTTTCAAATTATTTGTGGATCTCTGTAATCTGAGGGAAATATGTGTCTCTAAAATGGTCATACATTTGGCAGGAGGTTAGGAAGTGCAGCTCAGTTTCCACCTCATTTTGTGGGCAGTGTGCACATAGCCTGTCTTCTCTTGAGAGCCAGGTCTGCCTATGGCGGCCTCGCTCAATAGCAAGGCTATGCTCACTGAGTCTGTACATAGTCAAAGCTTTCCTTAAGTTTGGGTCAGTCACAGCGGTCAGGTATTCTGCCACTGTGTATTCTCTCTGTTTATGTTATTCTATTTTTATTTAACCTTTATTTAACCAGGTAAGCCAGTTGAGAACAAGTTCTCATTTACAACTGCGACCTGGCCAAGATAAAGCAAAGCAGTGCGATAAAAACAACAACAACACAGAGTTACATATGGGGTAAAACAAAACGTACAGTCAATAACACAATAGAAAATCTATATACAGTGTGTGCAAATGTAGTAAGTTATGGAGGTAAGGCAATAAATAGGCTATAGTGCAAAATAATTACAATTTAGTATTAACACTGGAATGATAGATGTGCAGAAGATGATGTGCAAATAGAGATACTGGGGTGCAAATGAGCAAAATAAATAACAATATGGGGATGAGGTAGTTGGGTGGGCTAATTTCAGATGGGCTGTGTACAGGTGCAGTGATCGGTAAGCTGCTCTGACAACTGATGCTTAAAGTTAGTGAGGGAGATAAGAGTCTCCAGCTTCAGAGATTTTTGCAGTTCGTTCCAGTCATTAGCAGCAGAGAACTGGAAGGAATGGCGGCCAAAGGAGGTGTTGGCTTTGGGGATGACCAGTGAGATATACCTAATGGAGCACAGACTACGGGTGGGTGTTGCTATGGTGACCAATGAGCTAAGATAAGGCGGGGATTTGCCTAGCAGTGATTTATAGATGACCTGGAGCCAGTGGGTTTGGCAACGAAATATGTAGTGAGGGCCAGCCAATGAGAGCGTACAGGTCACAATGGTGGGTAGTATATGGGGCTTTGGTGACAAAACGGATGGCACTGTGATAGACTACATCCAATTTGCTGAGTAGAGTGTTGGAGGCTATTTTGTAAATGACATCGCCGAAGTCAAGGATCGGTAGGATAGTCAGTTTTACGAGGGCATGCTTGGCAGCATGAGTGAAGGAGGCTTTGTTGCGAAATAGGAAGCCGATTCTAGATTTAACTTTGGATTGGAGATTCTTAATGTGAGTCTGGAAGGAGAGTTTACAGTCTAACCAGACACCTAGGTATTTGTAGTTGTCCACATATTCAAAAGTCAGACCCGTCGAGGGTAGTGATTCTAGTCGGGCGGGCGGGTGCAAGCAGCGTTCGATTGAAGAGCATGCATTTAGTTTTACTAGCGTTTAAGAGCAGTTGGAGGCTACAGAAGGAGTGCTGTATGGCATTGAAGCTCGTTTGGAGGTTTGTTAACACAGAGTCCAATGAAGGGCCAGATGTATACAAAATGGTGTCGTCTGCGTAGAGGTGGATCTGAGAGTCACCAGCAGCAAGAGCTACATCATTGATATACACAGAGAATAGAGTCGGCCCGAGGCACCCCCATAGAGACAGCCAGAGGTTCAGACAACAGGCCCTCCGATTTGACACATTGAACTCTATCTGAGAAGTAGTTGGTGAACCAGGCGAGGCAGTCATTTGAGAAACCAAGGCTATTTAGTCTGCCAATAAGAATGCGGTGATTGACGGAGTCGAAAGCCTTGGCCAGGTCAATGAAGACGGCTGCACAGTACTGTCTTTTATCGATCGCGGTTATAATATTGTTTAGGACCTTGAGCATGGCTGAGGTGCACCCATAACCAGCTCGGAAACCAGATTAAATGGCGGAGAAGGTATGGTGGGATTCGAAATGGTCGGTGATCTGTTTGTTAACTTGGCTTTCAAATACTTTCGAAAGGCAGGGCAGGATGGATATAGGTCTGTAACAGTTTGGATCTAGAGTGTCACCCCCTTTGAAGAGGGGGATGACCGCGGCAGCTTTCCAATCTCTGGGGATCTGAGACGATACGAAAGAGAGGTTGAACAGGCTGGTAATACGGGTTGCAACAATTTCGGCGGCTAATTTTAGAAAGAAAGGGTCCCGACTGTCTAGCCCAGCTGATTTGTAGGGGTCCAGATTTTGCAGATCTTTCAGAACATCAGCTATCTGAATTTGGGTGAAGCAGAATCAGGGGGGCATGGGCAAGTTGCAGCGGAGGGTGCAGAGCTGGTAGCCGGGGTAGGAGTAGCCAGCTGGAAAGCATGGCCAGCTGTAGCAAAATGCTTGTTGAAATTTTCGATTATCATAGATTTATCGGTAGTGACAGTGTTTCCTTGCCTCAGTGCAGTGGGCAGCTGGGAGGAGGTGCTCTTATTTTCCATGGACTTTACAGTGTCCCAAAACTTTTTGGAGTTAGTGCCACAGGATGCAAATTTCTGTTTGAAAAAACTATCCTTTGCTTTCCTAACTGATTGTGTATAATGGTTCCTGACTTCCCTGAAAAGTTGCATATCGCGGGGGCTGTTCGATGCTAATGCAGTACGCCACAGGATGTTTTTGTGCTGGTCAAGGGCAGTCAAGTCTGGGGTGAACCAGGGGCTATATCTGTTCTTAGTTCTGCATTTTATTAATGGGGCATGCTTATTTAAGATGGAGAGGAAATCACTTTTAAAGAACAACCAGGCATCCTCTACTGACAGAATGAGGTCAAAATCTATCCAGGATACCCGGGCCAGGTCAATTAGAAAGGCCTGCTCGCTAAAGTGTTTTAGGGAGCGTTTGACAGTGATGAGGGATGGTCGTTTGACCGTGGACCCATTACGGACGCAGGCAATGAGGCAGTGATCGCTGAGATCCTGGTTGAAGACAGCGGAGGTGTATTTAGAGGGTAAATTAGTCAGGATGATATCTATGAGGGTGCCCATGTAAACGGATTTAGGTTTGTACCTGGTAGGTTCCTTGATAATTTGTATGAGATTGAGGGCATCTAGTTTAGTTTGTAGGATGGCCGGGGTGTTAAGCATATCCCAGTTTAGGTCACCAAGCAATACGAACTCTGAGGATAGATGGGGGGCAATCAATTCACATGGTGTCCAGGGCACAGCTAGGGGCTGAGGGGGGTCTGTAGCAAGCGGCAACAGTGAGATACTTATTTCTGGAAATGTGGATTTTTAGAAGTAGAAGCTCAAACTGTTTGGGCACAGACCTGGATAGTATGATAGAGCTCTGCAGACTATCTCTACAGTAGATTGCAACTCCGCCCCCTTTGGCAGTTCTATCTAGACGGAAAATGTTGTAGTTGGGAATGGACATTTCTGAGTCTTTGGTGGCCTTCCTAAGCCAGGATTCAGACACTGCTAGAACATCAGGGTTGGCAGAGTGTGCTAACGCAGTGAATAACTCAAACTTAGGGAGGAGGCTTCTGATGTTAACATGCAGGAAACCAAGGCTTTTACGGTTACAGAAGTCAACAAATGATAGCGCCTGGGGAGTAGGAGTGATACTGGGGGCTACAGGGCCTGGGTTAACCTCTACACCACCAGAGGAACAGAGGAGGAATAGAATAAGGATACAGCTAAAGGCTAAAGGCTTTAAGAACTGGTCTTCTAGTGCATTGGGTACAGAGAATAAAAGTGGCAGATTTCCGGGCATTGTAGAATAGATTCAGGGCATTATGTACAGACAAGGATATGGAAAGATATGAGTACAGTGGAGGTAAACCTAAGCGTTGCGTAACGATGAAAAAGACAGCATCACTGGAGGCACCAATTGAGCCGGTCTCCGCGTGTGTGGGGGGCTGGGACAAAGGAGCTGTCTGAGGCAGGTTGAGCGGGACTGGAGCAGGACAAAGGAGCTGTCTGAGGCAGGTTGACTGGGGGCTCTACAGTGAAATAGAACTGTAAGAACTAAGTGAAACAGCAATAGGCAAGGTATATTGACATGGGAGAGAGGCATAAGGCAATCACAGGTGTTATTAGAGAGAGCTAAGACAACAACTGGTAATGGCGATAAAGTTTGAGCTGAGGCTAAACAGATAAACAGGATGGGGTACCGTGTAAAGGAACAGTCCAGCAGGCATCAGCTGTGTAGCTGAGTGATCATAAGGTCCAGTGAACAGCAATAAGTAAGTCCGGGAGCAGTTCAGGGGCTGCTACGGCACAGGCGAGCAGGAGGGACGGCTGTTGATTGCGTGTGCTAGCGGGCCAGGGCTAGCACATGGATATTCGTGGTCGTCGCAACGGGAAGCCTGTTGAAACCACATCAGACGATTATGTCGGCAGACCAGTCGTGATGGATCGGTGGGTCTCCGTGTCAATACTAGGAGGTCCCGTCCGGTTGACAGAGAGGTAGATAACCGGGAGATGGGCCTGGCTCGAGGCTAGCTCAAGGCTAACTGGGGCTAGCTTCGGACAGTGGTGATTAGTTGCAGCTAGCTAGTTGCGATGATCCGGTGTTAAGGTCCAGTGATACCGGCAGAAAATCCGATATGCTCTGGCTCGATAGCGCGATGTGTAGACTGTGCAGACTGGCCGATAATTGTCCAGGCTAGAGCTGGCTGGTAGGTAGTGCAGGCCACGGACATGGACAATGGTGGAGACCGCTAACGGTGGCTAATAGCAAGTAGCTAGTTAGCTGGCTAGTTTCAGCCAGAGGTTCTGGATAAAAATAAATAATAGAATCCGTTCCACATTGGGTGAGGCAGGTTGCAGGAAAGTATATTTAGTTAACGGATTGAAAGTGAGATAGAGAAATGTATACGAAAAAGACAACAACAAAAAAGGGGAACATGTTGTTGCAGTGTCATGTACGCATTTAAAGTGCCGTTTAAATACAAAACAAACTGACAACTGTCATAACAGTTACATACCAATAAAAAGAGACTTGACTGCTGGCCTTACTGGGTGGATAGGAACATTAACCTGCTGGCCATACTGGGTGGATAGGAACATTAACCTGCTGGCCTTACTGGGTGGATAGGAACATTAACCTGCTGGCCTTACTGGGTGGATAGGAACATTAACCTGCTGGCCTTACTGGGTGGATAGGAACATTAACCTGCTGGCCTTACTGGGTGGATAGGAACATTAACCTGCTGGCCTAATGTTCCTATCGACCCAGGAACATTAGCCCCAGCTGTTTAGGAGGGATATCACTATACCTGCACCCAGAGGGGAGTAGTTCAACGTCTGGGTACAGGGGGTGTCTTGGGTCTAAAATGATTTAGTGAGCCTTGCAGAGGGCTCTGACCTTGAAGATCTCATCCAGGCCTGTCTGTTTGACTCCAAGTACCTCGGTGATAATCCTTCTCATCATATTTCTCTGGCTGACAGTGGCATTGCCAAACCAACAAACAATACAAAAAGTGAAAATACTCTCAATGAAAGATTTGTAAAACAGAGTCAGCATGGTCCAGTCAATATTAAAAGATCCCAGCTTTTTGAGAAAGTACAGTCTCTGTTGACTCTTTTTGTAGATCAGGTCTGTACATTTACTCCACTGAAGCTTATTGTCCAAGAGGACACCCAGATATTTGTATTCTTCTACAATCTCTATGTTCTGACCTCTGATAGACCAGCATTATCTATAATATAATAATATGCCATTTAGCAGACGCCTTTATCCAAAGCAACTTACAGTCATGTGTGCATACATTTTTACGTATGGGTGGTCCCGGGGATCAAACCCACTACCCTGGCGTTACAAGCACCGTGCTCTACCAGCTGAGCTACAGAGGACCAATAGTTCCGGTACTCCCCGAGTGAGAATTAAGCACCCAAGCACCCACGGTGAGATCATTTCCATCTAGTATTGGGCACAATTCCTTCAATTATCATAATCATCTAAATATCCAATGACATGAACATTCTGTGACACCAGAGGTATTGTGGTCCTCTGTAGCTCAGCTGGTAGAGCACGGCGCTTGTAACGCCAAGGTAGTGGGTTCGATCCCCGGGACCACCCATACACAAAAAAATGTATGCACGCATGACTGTAAGTCGCTTTGGATAAAAGCGTCTGCTAAATGGCATATTATTTATTACTGTGCTACTTTTCAGCCAGCTTCTAGGAAAAGGGTGAACTTGCCCCTAGGCGCTGATCTTGGTCCAGTTTAGTGCTATACCACCACTAATGGGTACGGTTAGGTTTGGGGGGGATGGGAAGCTGATCCTAGATCTGTACCTTAATAGGTACTACCTTGGGGGAAACTTCACCCCGGAGCTTGTTTCCACAGGCTGCCTGGGTTGTCTACTCCAGAATGTGGACATTGCTGCCCTCTACTGGTCAGACAATGCCGGTACAAGACATAGCTGTGACTAGTACATCTGGTCTGGTCACAGTGATACAGACGTCTGAGAGACAATCAGTTTAGTTCATTATTTAGTTTTTAGTTGTTATTAAAGTCAAATATTTTGGATGACAATTTTTTTTGCTTTCAGACTGCAGACTGGGGCGGCAGGTAGCCTAGTGGTTGAGAGCGTTGGGCCAGTAACCAGCAGGTAGCCTAGTGATTAGAGCGTTGGGCCAGTAACCAGCAGGTAGTCTAGTGGTTAGAGCATTGGGCCAGTAACCAGCAGGTAGTCTAGTGGTTAGAGTGTTGGGCCAGTAACCAGCAGGTAGTCTAGTGGTTAGAGTGTTGGGCCAGTAACCAGCAGGTAGCCTAGTGGTTAGAGTGTTGGGCCAGTAACCAGCAGGTAGTCTAGTGGTTAGAGCGTTGGGCCAGTAACCAGCAGGTAGTCTAGTGGTTAGAGCGTTGGGCCAGTAACCAGCAGGTAGTCTAGTGGTTAGAGCGTTGGGCCAGTAACCAGCAGGTAGTCTAGTGGTTAGAGTGTTGGGCCAGTAACCAGCAGGTAGTCTAGTGGTTAGAGTGTTGGGCCAGTAACCAGCAGGTAGTCTAGTGGTTAGAGTGTTGGGCCAGTAACCAGCAGGTAGTCTAGTGGTTAGAGCGTTGGGCCAGTAACCAGCAGGTAGCCTAGTGATTAGAGCGTTGGGCCAGTAACCAGCAGGTAGTCTAGTGGTTAGAGCGTTGGGCCAGTAACCAGCAGGTAGTCTAGTGGTTAGAGTGTTGGGCCAGTAACCAGCAGGTAACCTAGTGGTTAGAGTGTTGGGCCAGTAACCAGCAGGTAGTCTAGTGGTTAGAGCGTTGGGCCAGTAACCAGCAGGTAGCCTAGTGGTTAGAGTGTTGGGCCAGTAACCAGCAGGTAGTCTAGTGGGTAGAGTGTTGGGCCAGTAACCAGCAGGTAGTCTAGTGGTTAGAGCGTTGGGCCAGTAACCAGCAGGTAGTCTAGTGGGTAGAGTGTTGGGCCAGTAACCAGCAGGTAGTCTAGTGGTTAGAGCGTTGGTCCAGTAACCAGCAGGTAGCCTAGTGGTTAGAGTGTTGGGCCAGTAACCAGCAGGTAGCCTAGTGGTTAGAGTGTTGGGCCAGTAACCAGCAGGTAGTCTAGTGGTTAGAGTGTTGGGCCAGTAACCAGCAGGTAGTCTAGTGGTTAGAGTGTTGGGCCAGTAACCAGCAGGTAGTCTAGTGGTTAGAGTGTTGGTCCAGGTAACCAGCAGGTAGCTTAGTGGTTGAGAGCGTTGGGCCAGTAACCGTAACGTCGCTGGTTAGAATCCCTGAGCCCACTAGGTGAATAATCTGTCAATGTGCCCTTGAGCAAATCACTTAACCCTAATTGCTCATATATGTCACTCTAGGTAAGCACGTCTGCTAAATGACGTACATGTAAACGTACAACTATTAAATATTACAGACAAACATGTTTTTTTTGCCATTACAATACTGAAGCAAAGATGAATTACTTGAATGACAGAAAACATAACTGGTATAGAAAATTACTTCAGAGATATTTTAAAATGTGAAATAAAAGGTCAAAGGGAGGTCAGTTAGAATCCTAGTCTCTGAATAAAGGGATATCTGGGACGTTCATATCTTCACATTCCTTCTGGTGCCGGCAGGAAGAGCCAAAACTCTTCTTTCTTTCTCTCGCTTATCCTCTCTCTTTCTCTCATTCATCATTCACACCTCTCTCTTTCTCTCATTCATCATTCACACCTCTCTCTTTCCCTCATTCATCATGCACACCTCTCTCTTTCTCTCATTCATCATTCACACCTCTCTCTTTCCCTCATTCATCATTCACACCTCTCTCTTTCCCTCGTTTATCATTCACACCTCTCTCTTTCTCTCATTCATCATTCACACCTCTCTCTTTCTCTCATTCATCATTCACACCTCTCTCTTTGGATATTTATCAGATTTTGCTCTCTGGCCCAGTTCAGTGGTCTGTAACCTCTCTCTGGCCCTGTCCAGTGGTCTGTAACCTCTCTCTGGCCCTGTCCAGTGGTCTGTAACCTCCCTGTCCAGTGGTCTGTAACCTCTCTCTGGCCCTGTCCAGTGGCCTGTAACCAGTGGTCTGTAACCTCCCTGTCCAGTGGTCTGTAACCTCTCTCTGGCCCTGACCAGTGGTCTGTAACCTCTCTCTGGCCCTGTCCAGTGGCCTGTAACCTCCCTGTCCAGTGGTCTGTAACCTCTCTCTGGCCCTGTTCAGTGGTCTGTAACCTCTCTCTGGCCCTGTCCAGTGGCCTGTAACCTCCCTGTCCAGTGGTCTGTAACCTCTCTCTGGCCCTGTCCAGTGGCCTGTAACCTCCCTGTCCAGTGGTCTGTAACCTCTCTCTGGCCCTGTCCAGTGGCCTGTAACCTCCCTGTCCAGTGGTCTGTAACCTCTCTCTGGCCCTGTCCAGTGGCCTGTAACCAGTGGTCTGTAACCTCTCTCTGGCCCTGTCCAGTGGTCTGTAACCTCCCTGTCCAGTGGTCTGTAACCTCTCTCTGGCCCTGTCCAGTGGTCTGTAACCTCTCTCTGGCCCTGTCCAGTGGCCTGTAACCAGTGGTCTGTAACCTCTCTCTGGCCCTGTCCAGTGGCCTGTAACCAGTGGTCTGTAACCTCTCTCTGGCCCTGTCCAGTGGCCTGTAACCAGTGGTCTGTAACCTCTCTCTGGCCCTGTCCAGTGGTCTGTAACCTCCCTGTCCAGTGGTCTGTAACCTCTCTCTGGCCCTGTCCAGTGGTCTGTAACCTCCCTGTCCAGTGGTCTGTAACCTCTCTCTGGCCCTGTCCAGTGGCCTGTAACCTCCCTGTCCAGTGGTCTGTAACCTCTCTCTGGCCCTGTCCAGTGGCCTGTAACCAGTGGTCTGTAACCTCTCTCTGGCCCTGTCCAGTGGTCTGTAACCTCTCTCTGGCCCTGTCCAGTGGTCTGTAACCTCCCTGTCCAGTGGTCTGTAACCTCTCTCTGGCCCTGTCCAGTGGCCTGTAACCTCCCTGTTCAGGGGTCTGTAACCTCTCTCTGGCCCTGTCCAGTGGCATGTAACCTCCCTGTCCAGTGGTCTGTAACCTCTCTCTGGCCCTGTCCAGTGGTCTGTAACCTCTCTCTGGCCCTGTCCAGTGGTCTGTAACCTCTCTATGGCCCTGTCCAGTGGTCTGTAACCTCCCTGTCCAGTGGTCTGTAACCTCTCTCTGGCCCTGTCCAGTGGTCTGTAACCTCCCTGTCCAGTGGTCTGTAACCTCCCTGTCCAGTGGTCAGTAACCTCTCTATGGCCCTGTCCAGTGGTCTGTAACCTCTCTCTGGCCCTGTTCAGTGGCCTGTAACCAGTGGTCTGTAACCTATATCTGGCCCTGTTCAGTGGTCTGTACCAGTGGTCTGTAACCTCTATCTGGCCCTGTTCAGTGGTCTGTAACCAGTGGTCTGTAACCTCTCTCTGGCCCTGTCCAGTGGCCTGTAACCTCTCTCTGGCCCTGTCCAGTGGTCTGTAACCTCTCTCTGGCCCTGTCCAGTGGTCTGTAACCTCTCTCTGGCCCTGTCCAGTGGTCTGTAACCTCTCTCTGGCCCTGTCCAGTGGTCTGTAACCTCTCTCTGGCCCTGTCCAGTGGCCTGTAACCAGTGGTCTGTAACCTCTCTCTGGCCCTGTCCAGTGGTCTGTAACCTCTCTCTGGCCCTGTCCAGTGGTCTGTAACCAGTGGTCTGTAACCTCTCTCTGGCCCTGTCCAGTGGTCTGTAACCTCTCTCTGGCCCTGTTCAGTGGTCTGTAACCTCCCTGTCCAGTGGTCTGTAACCTCTCTCTGGCCCTGTCCAGTGGTCTGTAACCTCCCTGTCCAGTGGTCTGTAACCTCTCTCTGGCCCTGTTCAGTGGTCTGTAACCTCCCTGTCCAGTGGTCTGTAACCTCTCTCTGTTCCTGTGCAGTGGTCTGTAACCTCTCTCTGGCCCTGTCCAGTGGTCTGTAACCTCTCTCTGGCCCTGTCCAGTGGTCTGTAACCTCTCTCTGGCCCTGTCCAGTGGTCTGTAACCTCCCTGTCCAGTGGTCTGTAACCTCTCTCTGGCCCTGTCCAGTGGTCTGTAACCTCTCTCTGGCCCTGTCCAGTGGTCTGTAACCTCCCTGTTCAGTGGTCTGTAACCTCTCTCTGGCCCTGTCCAGTGGTCTGTAACCTCTCTCTGGCCCTGTCCAGTGGCCTGTAACCTCTCTCTGGCCCTGTCCAGTGGTCTGTAACCTCTCTCTGGCCCTGTTCAGTGGCCTGTAACCAGTGGTCTGTAACCTCTCTCTGGCCCTGTCCAGTGGTCTGTAACCTCTTTCTGGCCCTGTCCAGTGGCCTGTAACCAGTGGTCTGTAACCTCTCTCTGGCCCTGTGCAGTGGTCTGTAACCTCTCTCTGGCCCTGTGCAGTGGTCTGTAACCTCTCTCTGGCCCTGTGCAGTGGTCTGTAACCTCTCTCTGGCCCTGTTCAGGTTACCAGAGTCACCAGAATGGACTAGAGTGGTCTGTAACAGCTCTCTGGCCCTGTCCAGTGGTCTGTAACCTCTCTCTGGCCCTGTCCAGTGGTCTGTAACAGCTCTCTGGACCTGCTCAGGTTACCAGAGTCACTCAGGGTTGTCCTGTACTGCTGTCTGTTTACCGTCAGGAGAGTCCACCTCCCATTGGTAAACTATACCGACACAAGCACCAGTACACATACATACAAACCATCAGCCTCAAGACACAGCAGCACTGTCATGAGTGACTGAGATTGATTCAGACTGGTCTCGTCTAGCCCGGTCCCAGATCTCTTTGTGCTGTGCAGAATTGTGTCAGATGCTCGATTAGGTCAGGTGCTTGATCAGATGCTCGATACCACCATTACGTGCATCTGTCCAAAAGAGATTAGTCCCAAACTCACAGCTGTGACTCTGACTGATTTGAGACTGACTTGCAGTAAGAGTAACCTACACACATACTGACCAAGAGATCATCCTGAATGGGTCATGGACATAGCCTACATATCAGATTACAGACATAGCCTACATACCAGATTACAGACATAGCCTACATATCAGATTACAGACATAGCCTACATACCAGATTACAGACATAGCCTACATATCAGATTACAGACATAGCCTACATACCAGATTACAGACATAGCCTACATACCAGATTACAGACATAGCCTACATATCAGATTACAGACATAGCCTACATACCAGATTACAGACATAGCCTACATACCAGATTACAGACATAGCCTACATATCAGATTACAGACATAGCCTACATACCAGATTACAGACATAGCCTACATACCAGATTACAGACATAGCCTACATACCAGATTACAGACACAGCCTACATACCAGATTACAGACATAGCCTACATATCAGATTACAGACATAGCCTACATATCAGATTACAGACATAGCCTACATACCAGATTATGGATATAGCCTACACACCAGATTACGGATATAGTTTACATACCAGATTACAGAGGTCATGATGACTAGTGCTGAGTGATTAGTGCTTTTTGAGGTCGTTTCGGTTCAGTTATAAAAAACTATATTTTACATTAAATGCACTATGGATTATGTGGGTTGAATGCTGTAACGACACAGAATAAAACAATTAAATAAGTCCCATGATGGCAGTGACTGCCCATTCCTGCTTATCACTTATTAACCATCATTTATTCACATTACTTTACTTTAATAAAATATTTCAGTTGTTGTGTAAATTACACTTGTTTTATTTGATGACTTTATTAATTAATCCCAAGTCATCATCTCATCTCTATAGAGCTGCTGCCTATGACAAAACCACTATTTTAGTAGTTCTTCAAAGTAAATAAAGCATACTTTTAAATTGTCTAAATAAGTAAATCAAATCAATGATGACAGAATAGTAAAATGAACTGATACCTGATATTATGAACATGGTGGCGTAGCAGGAAGATTGGGTACCATAAACCAAGAGGTTGCGAGTTCAAATCCCAGGTGAGGACATGTTGAATAATAATTACTGTACACAATGCCATCCGAAAGTATTCACACCCCTTGACTTTTTCCACATTTTGTTGTGTTGCAGACTGAATTTAAAATGTATTAAAATTGAGATGTGTTTGTCACTGACCTACACACAATACCCCATAATGTCAGAGTGGAATTATGTTTTTCGAAATGTTTACAAATTAATACAAAATTTAAAGGTGAAATGCTTTGTGACAATAAGTATTCAACCCCTTTGTTATGGCAAGCCTAAATAAATTCAGGAGTAAAAATTTGCTTAACAAGTCACATAATAAGTTGCATGGACTTTTGAATGACTACCTCATCTTTGCACCCCACACATACAATTATCTGTAAGGTCCCTCAGTCGAGCAGTGAATTTCAAACACAGATTCAACCACAAAGATCAGGGAGGTTTTCCAATGCCTCGGAAAGAAGGGCACCTATTGGTAGATGGGTAAAAAATAAAAAATCAGACATTGAATATCCCTTTGAGCATGGTGAAGTTATTAATTACACTTTGGATGGTGTATCAATACACCCAGTCACTACAAAGATACAGGCGTCCTTCCTAACTCAGTTGCCAGAGGGGAAGGAAACCGCTCAGGGATTTCACCATGAGGCCAATGGGGACTTTAAAACAGTTACAGAGTTTAATGGCTGTGATAGGAGAAAACTGAGGATGGATCAACAACATTGTACTTACTCCATAATACTAACATAAATGACAGAGTGAAAAGAAGGAAGCCTGTACAGAATAAAAATATTCCAAAACATGCATCCTGTTTGTAACAAGGCACTACAGTAATACTGCAAAATTAACATTTTGTCCTGAATACAAAGTGCTATGTTTGGGGCAAATCGAAAACAACACATTACTGAGTACCACTCTCCATATTTTCAAGCATAGTGGTGGCTGCATCATGTTATGGGTGTGCTTGTAATTGTTCAAGGACTGGGGAGTTTTTCAGGATAAAAAAAAGAAACGTAATAGAGCTAAGCACAGGAAAGATCCTCGAGGAAAACCTGGTTCAGTCTGCTTTCCACCAGACACTGGGAGATGAATTCACCTTTCAGCAGGACAATAACCTAAAACACAAGGCCAAATCTACACTGGAGTTTCTTACCAATAAGACAGTGAGTGTTCCCGAGTGGTCGGGTTAAAGTTTTGACTTAAATCTGCTTGAAAATCTGTGGCAAGACCTGAAAATTGTTGTCTAGCAATGATCAACAACCAATTTGACAGAGTTTGAAGAATTTTGAAAATAAGAAATGGGCAAATGTTGCACAATGCAGGTGTGGAAAGCTCTTAGAGACTTACCCAGAGAGACTCACAGCTGTAATCACTGCCAAAGGTGCTTCTAAAAACTGTTGACACAGGGGTGTGAATATTTATGTAAATTAGATGTTTCTATATTTAATTTTCAATACATTTGCAAAAATGTCTAAAAACATGTCCTCATTGTCATTGTGTGTACATTGTTGAGAAATTGTATTAAAAAATATATTGAATCAATTTTGAATTCGGTCTGTAACACAACAAAATGTGGAATAAGTCAAGGGGTGTGAATATTTCCTGAAGGCACTGTAAATTAATATGCACAATGTAATCATGTACGTATGTCAAAGTGTGTCAAATATGTAAGTTGAAAACACTGTATGTTAAAAGCACTGTGTGAGAGTATCCCTAACCTTGCCAACAGACAAACAGAGCTGTGAATGGATCAGTGGTTAACCAATCAGGGCCTTGATGGGCTGGGCAACATTAACAAGACATGATGTGTAATGAAACATCTCTTTGGGACCATCAAGCAACGTCCTGACAACTGATACACAGAAATGTTCTTGCAACGTTCCCATGAAACGTGTCTAGAACATGAATATATTATATTCTGAGAACATGGCAACCATGTCCAGTAGGATGTTTGATGTGATATTGATGGACTATTCTCCTAACCCTCCGAAAAACTGCCACACAGCACAAAAGAGCTCCTCTCCAGCACAATAACACAGAGAAAGTAAATCAAGAATGCAGGACATTTCTGTTCTGTTTCTGTTCTTTCTTTCTTCTCCTTTGTGATTTCCCAGTCTGGATTGGTTGGAAGTCTCCAGGACCTCCAGGTGGATGTCTGGATTGGTTGGGAGTCTCCAGGACCTCCAGGTGGATGTCTGTGATGTGGAGTCTGGATTGGTTGGGAGTCTCCAGGACCTCCAGGTGGATGTCTGGATTGGTTGGGAGTCTCCAGGACCTCCAGGTGGATGTCTGTGATGTGGAGTCTGGATTGGTTGGGAGTCTCCAGGACCTCCAGGTGGATGTCTGGATTGGTTGGGAGTCTCCAGGACCTCCAGGTGGATGTCTGTGATGTGGAGTCTGGATTGGTTGGGAGTCTCCAGGACCTCCAGGTGGATGTCTGTGATGTGGAGTCTGGATTGGTTGGGAGTCTCCAGGACCTCCAGGTGGATGTCTGTGATGTGGAGTCTGGATTGGTTGGGAGTCTCCAGGACCTCCAGGTGGATGTCTGTGATGTGGAGTCTGGATTGGTTGGGAGTCTCCAGGACCTCCAGGTGGATGTCTGTGATGTGGAGTCTGGATTGGTTGGGAGTCTCCAGGACCTCCAGGTGGATGTCTGGATTGGTTGGGAGTCTCCAGGACCTCCAGGTGGATGTCTGGATTGGTTGGGAGTCTCCAGGACCTCCAGGTGGATGTCTGTGATGTGGAGTCTGGATTGGTTGGGAGTCATTCAGAAAACAGTCAGGCGGGCCTTATCTCAGTGCATGTGGTTAAGTTGGGTCTTGTGGCGCTGTTAAGTTCAGTCTTGTGGCGCTGGGCCCAGTGCAGTTCTGCTGGGATCAGCACAAACAAACACACAGTTCTGCTCTCCACTCCAGCACTCCCTTTACGGAAAGAAATTACATCTACTCCATCCACATCTGAATCCCTTTAAGATAAACG
Source organism: Coregonus lavaretus (assembly GCF_964263955.1). Taxonomy (NCBI): domain Eukaryota; kingdom Metazoa; phylum Chordata; class Actinopteri; order Salmoniformes; family Salmonidae; genus Coregonus; species Coregonus lavaretus. The sequence goes on from NW_028157689.1 coordinate 27,743, forward strand.
CTTGATTACATTATCCACCATTTATATGGGGGGGGGGGGGGGGGGGGATCTAAAATGGTATGTTCTTGGCAGTGGACTGGTGTGAAACTGTAGAGGGGGAAAATGGTTCCTGGAATAATAGGAATGATTAATTGTGGCTATTTTTCCCCTGGTCCTTTTTTTTTCCAAGCAAAGTCGAACTGTGGAATTGCCTTTTCTGTAGATCTATGACCTCTGGTGACCTCATTTGTAAATGAGTAGCCATTATCCAGATCAGATGTGAGTTCTCACGGGAATGGAGATCTAGAGATCCCTTCTTTTACATCACAATATTACATATATTGGCATGATGAAGTAGTGGACTATCCAAGACTGGTTTTACTTAAATACTCTTTCAAAGAAACCGCTTGATCTGTGAGCTGCTGAACACTTATCTCACCACTTACTTGAATCTCTCCAGAACCTTTCTCTCCAGAACCTCTCTCTCCAGAACCCCTCTCTCCAGAACCCCTCTCTCCAGAACCCCTCTCCAGAACCCCTCTCTCCAGAACCCCTCTCCAGAACCCCCCTCTCCAGAACCCCTCTTTCCAGAACCCCTCTCTCCAGAACCCCTCTCCAGATCCTCTCTCTCCAGAACCTCTCTCCAGAACCTCTGTTCTAAAGAGCTTTTTCATGCTTGATTGTTGTAGTTTTACGATCCAATATGGTTTTGACTCCATTGCGCCACACTGGAGCTAGTGAATCGCTAAATGAGGCCATTTCTCTCACTGCCCACTGATGCTTCAAATGATGTTTCCTGTCCCAAATGGCACCCTATTCCCTATATATAGTGCACTACTTTTGACCATGGCTCACAGGGTTAACCCATAGGGCTCTGGTCAAAAGTAGTGCACTGTCTAGGGAATAGGGTACCATTTGGGACGCGCAGGTGATGTTTCTGTACACTACAGGACTGATGTGTCTGTAGCAGTTGATATGGAAGAGGCTTGGATTTGAGACAAAGGGATGAGGGTGCCTCTTCTACTATTCATGTTACAAAGCGGGGTGTGCATACACACACGCACACACACGCACACACACACGCACACGCGCGCACACACGCGCACACACGCACACACACGCACGCACACACACGCACACACACGCACACACACGCACGCACACGGACGCACACACACACACACACACACACACGCATACACACACACACACACACACACACACGCACACACACACACACACACGCACACACACACACACACACGCACACACACGCACATACATGCACACACACACATACACACGCACACACACGCACACACACTTCCCTTTACCTGCCTGCCTTCCACCCCACAGAGGGAGCCCTGATTGGCACAGTAAGAATCGGTTTGAAAATAAACCCCTGCCTGCCTGCTTCCCAAAGTCACACAGTGGTTAGAATACAAAAACCCAGTGATTGCAGAAGCCATTACAGAAATCCTCCAACAGACCAGACAGTAAAGGGTTGATGTGGTTGGCAGGTTGGCATTAATTGGGATGACCTATGAACATGGAGACCTCTGCAGGGTAGTCACTAGCTGGCACAGCCACAAAATCATACAAATCTGATTGTAAACCTAACCTTAACCAGAACAAGGAACCACACTGCTAACGGTATGCCTAACCCTAACCTTAAATAAATTCATGGATTTCTATGATATATAGTCAATTTTGACTTTGGCAGCTGGCCCATCATTTTTATTTTTCATTTTATTGAAGTAGGCAAGGCCCATCTAGCAGAACGGCCTGGCCTCAAAGCCATACAAAATAAACTACGGATTTCTGAGCACCTCCCAGACGTATGATAGCTACTAATGGTCTAGCTGCAGTAGACAGAAACTAAAGAAGGGAGGGTGGTCTGGGAGGAATGCTGGGCGTAATCCGCGACAGTGTGTCTGTGACTTGACTTTATTTGGGCTGCAATTTCTGAGGCTGGTAACTCTAATGAACTTATCCTCTGCAGCAGAATTAACTATGGGTCTTCCATTCCCGTGGCGGTCCTCATGAGCACGTTTTTGGGTTACTACATGATTCCATATGTGTTATTTCATAGTTTTGATGTCTTCACTATTATTCTACAATGTAGAAAATACTTAAAATAAAGGAAAAACCCTTGAATGAGTAGGTGTGTCCAAACATTTGACTGGTACTGTATGTATATTTGAGCTATGGGAGTATCCATGAACATTATGTTTGTTAAAAAGAGGAAAGGGAGAGCTTTATTTCAAACCTATCTCTGAGTTCATAGGTCAAGCCATGTGGTAACAAACATCTTAATTAGCATTGGGGGGGAGGGGTTGGGGATGGTTGGGGCTGGTTATAATAATAATAATATGCCATTTAGCAGACACTTTTATCCAAAGCGACTTACAGTCATGCGTGCATACATTTTTGTGTATGGGTGGTCGTGGGGATCGAACCCACTACCTTGGCGTTACAAGCGCCGTGCTCTACCAGCTGAGCTACAGAGGACCGCTTTACCCCCCTTGCTTTCGTCAAACAGCAACAGCTTGACAACCTGTTTCAGCAAAACGCATTGAAAGTATAATCCTTTTTTTCACCTTGACCAGCGATCAGAGTTTAACCACCAAGTTTTACCACTACATCACTGATTAAATCCCAAGCTATCTTGTGCTATAAAGACCTCCCTTCGTTGCCTCTCTCTCACACATATACTTTCTGGCACACACACACACACATGCGTGTGCAAACACACGCATTACACACACAAATTTACTCAAAATGTCATATGTTTAATCTCACAGCATAAAATTCTGAATTTTGTGTTCAATCTGACTATGGTTAGATCAAAGAAAGGCTTTCTCTCTAAGACAGTTTGCTATATTGCTTCATTTCCTGTTTCAACAGGAAGAAGCTCCAGCAAACAATGTGACAACCAACCCCACACTGTGTGACGTCCAACCGTGCGATGGGGCTGGTTGTCACAAATGGACAGAGTGTGTTTGATGGCTTTATAACTCCATGTTGGAATGAGATATGAGTATAGGAAGGGTTCCCATTTCAACCCGAGACCTGGGTCTTTCTCCTGATATTGAAGAGAGTCTTGTAAGACATACTGGTGCTGGGAAATTCACACCAGAGTAAAAAGTGTAACAACCAAACCCAGTCTCTCCCCTATATATTTTTTTCCCCCTCAAGATTTGAGTTCATAGTAGCAAGACATTCTACAGAAGGTTATCCGAGGTACCGGGCTATTGTGTCACACAACCCTCATGAAATCAGTCATCCGTCATGCTGCTCAAACTTATATAATACTACCTCTCTGACCCTCAGAACCCTCACCGGAGACTCCTCCTACCTCTCTGACCCTCAGAACCCTCACCAGAGACTCCTCCTACCTCTCTGACCCTCAGAACCCTCACCAGAGACTCCTCCTACCTCTCTGACCCTCAGAACCCTCACCGGAGACTCCTCCTACCTCTCTGACCCTCAGAACCCTCACCAGAGACTCCTCCTACCTCTCTGACCCTCAGAACCCTCACCAGAGACTCCTCCTACCTCTCTGACCCTCAGAACCCTCACCAGAGACTCCTCCTACCTCTCTGACCCTCAGAACCCTCACCGGAGACTCCTCCTACCTCTCTGACCCTCAGAACCCTCACCGGAGACTCCTCCTACCTCTCTGACCCTCAGAACCCTCACCGGAGACTCCTCCTACCTCTCTGACCCTCAGAACCCTCACCGGAGACTCCTCCTACCTCTCTGACCCTCAGAACCCTCACCGGAGACTCCTCCTACCTCTCTGACCCTCAGAACCCTCACCGGAGACTCCTCCTACCTCTCTGACCCTCAGAACCCTCACCGGAGACTCCTCCTACCTCTCTGACCCTCAGAACCCTCACCGGAGACTCCTCCTACCTCTCTGACCCTCAGAACCCTCACCGGAGACTCCTCCTACCTCTCTGACCCTCAGAACCCTCACCGGAGACTCCTCCTACCTCTCTGACCCTCAGAACCCTCACCAGAGACTCCTCCTACCTCTCTGACCCTCAGAACCCTCACCGGAGACTCCTCCTACCTCTCTGACCCTCTGAACCCTCACCAGAGACTCCTCCTACCTCTCTGACCCTCAGAACCCTACCAGAGACTCCTCCTACCTCTCTGACCCTCAGAACCCTCACCAGAGACTCCTCCTACCTCTCTGACCCTCTCTGACCCTCAGAACCCTACCAGAGACTCCTCCTACCTCTCTGACCCTCAGAACCCTCACCAGAGACTCCTCCTACCTCTCTGACCCTCAGAACCCTCACCGGAGACTCCTCCTACCTCTCTGACCCTCAGAACCCTCACCAGAGACTCCTCCTACCTCTCTGACCCTCTGAACCCTACCAGAGACTCCTCCTACCTCTCTGACCCTCAGAACCCTCACCGGAAAAACCTCCTACCTCTCTGACCCTCAGAACCCTCACCAGAGACTCCTCCTACCTCTCTGACCCTCAGAACCCTCACCAGAGACTCCTCCTACCTCTCTGACCCTCAGAACCCTCACCAGAGACTCCTCCTACCTCTCTGACCCTCTGAACCCTACCAGAGACTCCTCCTACCTCTCTGACCCTCAGAACCCTCACCGGAGACTCCTCCTACCTCTCTGACCCTCAGAACCCTCACCAGAGACTCCTCCTACCTCTCTGACCCTCAGAACCCTCACCAGAGACTCCTCCTACCTCTCTGACCCTCAGAACCCTCACCGGAGACTCCTCCTACCTCTCTGACCATCAGAACCCTCACCAGAGACTCCTCCTACCTCTCTGACCCTCAGAACCCTCACCAGAGACTCCTCCTACCTCTCTGACCCTCAGAACCCTACCAGAGACTCCTCCTACCTCTCTGACCCTCAGAACCCTCACCAGAGACTCCTCATACCTCTCTGACCCTCAGAACCCTCACCGGAGACTCCTCCTACCTCTCTGACCCTCTGAACCCTACCAGAGACTCCTCCTACCTCTCTGACCCTCAGAACCCTCACCAGAGACTCCTCCTACCTCTCTGACCCTCAGAACCCTCACCAGAGACTCCTCCTACCTCTCTGACCCTCAGAACCCTACCAGAGACTCCTCCTACCTCTCTGACCCTCAGAACCCTCACCAGAGACTCCTCCTACCTCTCTGACCCTCAGAACCCTCACCAGAGACTCCTCCTACCTCTCTGACCCTTTGAACCCTACCAGAGACTCCTCCTACCTCTCTGACCCTCTGAACCCTCACCAGAGACTCCTCCTACCTCTCTGACCCTCAGAACCCTACCAGAGACTCCTCCTACCTCTCTGACCCTCAGAACCCTCACCAGAGACTCCTCCTACCTCTCTGACCCTCAGAACCCTCACCAGAGACTCCTCCTACCTCTCTGACCCTCAGAACCCTACCAGAGACTCCTCCTACCTCTCTGACCCTCAGAACCCTCACCAGAGACTCCTCCTACCTCTCTGACCCTCAGAACCCTCACCAGAGACTCCTCCTACCTCTCTGACCCTCAGAACCCTACCAGAGACTCCTCCTACCTCTCTGACCCTCAGAACCCTCACCAGAGACTCCTCCTACCTCCATGGCTACACAACACAAGAGCATTATATTAAAAATGACTTGCACCAGATGTTGTTTGTTACTGTTGATGTTTCAGATAAATTGGCTATTTCCTGTTTGACTACAGCCACAGCAGATATAGAAATGTCTACTCTTTGTGTGCGTATGCGTGTGTGTGTGTGTGTGTGTGTATGTGTGTGTGTGTGTGTGTGTGTGTGTGTGTGTGTGTGTGTGTGTGTGTGTGTCTGTGTGTGTGTATGTGTGTGTGTGTGTGTGTGTGTGTGTGTACTCGTTTTGGTGACATATGAAGACAATTTTATGACAACTCACCTTCAATGTCAGGACGCTCGGAAATATGAGGACATTTTTGGAGTCCTCATTTTTCCGAGCTCACTACAGTGTTCTAGACGACCATAGAATGCCCCTAAACCAAAAATCTGAAAAGTCTTTAAATGTCACAATCTCATGATTTGAAGTGTGTGTGTGTGTTTACGCTTTTTGCTCACCTGTGAATACGCCACCTAGTGGTCAGTTTTGGAACATTAACACACTTTAAACACACTTTAGTCACGTGACACACTTTAGTCACGTGACACACTTTAGTTACATGACATTTCCTGATTTTGTTTGAGCACACTTTCCAACTATTCAAGATAGATTTACTTGAATACACATAATACATGTCATCATAGTCAACTATAACTAAGCTTTGGAGAAAAGCGTCTGCTAAATGGCATATTATTTATTTATTATCATAAAATCCTCCTAAATCCCTCAAATAAAAACGTAATTTAGCATCAATTAGCCAGATAAGCTAATGTTAGCAAATTAGCTGAAAGGAATGAAAAGGACTTTTGCCACATGGAAAATTCAGAACTGGAAGAAGTGCAAGAGAAATGAAGGTAATACATTTATTTTTCTTCATTTACAACTAAAGAGATAGTTATTATCTAAGCTGTTCTTACATTTAAGTGTTCTTGACCACAAATGTTACTTAGCACTATCATGTTTTTCCATTTAAAGCCAAAGTGATGATATTGGTTGTTCAGTTCAGATAATGTTATTTGTAGAGTTTACAGTACTATACTTTTATAACAGTATTTATCTTTGAAGGTGTTAAGATTGCTTACTGTGCTTACTGTGAAAAGATTGCTATTGTGATTGCAGTTGCATAAGGTTTGCACTGATCGGTTAGCCTAATAAGCTAACCGGATACTGCATTAGTAAGAACATGAGCACGATATGACTAAAGGCAGACTAATACCATTTGATATATCCTTATTCGATTCAAATCAAGTATTAGTCTTTTCTGTATTTGTCTCGCTGACTTTTTGTCATCCAATGTAGATGTTTTCTAGTTGAGGAGCACATGGGCAATTGAAGAGCATGTCAAAACGAAGAGCCAGACTTAGTCCTGAGGCTGAGGCTATTCATTTTATTATTTCTGGAAGTGACAAGCCTTGTATAAAGTCAAATGGATCAATGACTATAAAGGTATGTTATACACACACGCTACACTTATTGGGTCATACCATATTGGGATGTCATTTGAAACACATTCAAGTCTTACACAAGTGAAAAAATCACTGCGTACCGCTGCATTAGACACATACGGCTTTAACATCCAATTTCAGAAGTTATGTTGTGATTCTTTTGCAAGCAGTTGGGGGATGGGGAAAAATATTCAAGATTTATGAACTACACCTCCCAACTTCTATTAGAATGTGTGATATTGGTGGTAATTTCCTTGGCCAGTCGGCAGACCGTTCGCGCTATGTGTGAAAGCCGGTAATGTGATTTAAATTCAAAAATGTTTTTAACATTTGATCATAACAACCCCAACGATAAACGGAATTTAGAAGCATTTGGGTGATAAAAATTTACAATATATGTGAATGATGCGTATCAGCGCTTAGAACAAATACGGCACCATTCAAGTTAACAGAACAGCGAAAATCCACCGCCGAGTAGGCCTACCGACAGAGTGTTCACAACATGAGTGGGTGTGTGCGTAATCCCTGCCTGTTGTGATTTGGGATTTTTTGTGTACGCTGATGTCCTTAAATACAAAGTCTGCAATAAAGCGGTCTAAAGCGAGGAGTCAAAGGCAGACTCAGCGGTGCAAGTCACTGCAGGTCTAGTGGTGATAACTGCTGGAACCTGACCGGGGATCACATCTCTTTTTGCCCCGCTTTAACGCCATTGTTTCGGCGTTTCCGTTTTTAGCTGTAGATCTGTCATTAAATCCAACATAAAATACGTCTCCTCGTGATTTCATAGTTTTCAGACCAAATTTATTTTGAATGATGTCACCTTTTTGGGTCCTTACCAGTTTGCACCCCTGCAATGGATCTTTCCCCTAAATATTAAATCATACACATTGATAAGCAGGCTAAATGGGTCTGATCAACTGCAATTCATTAACCTAATTTGAACTGTATTACTTGATACTAAGTTCTTAACTTTGTTACATCAGGACGTGGTGTATTTGCCTCAGCACCAATTGAAAAGGGATCCTTTGTCCTCGAGTACCGTGGGGAGTTTATATCGCAATATGAATGGGACAAGAGGCAGGGGACGTATACGGAAAAGCAAAATGCTTTCTTGTTTGATTTTGAATGGAACAATGGCTCATGGTGGTAAGTAAAACCCTATAAGACATCAGTTAATCTCTATATGTTTATATGTTTTGTGGAGAAAACGTAAATCTGTTTCCCTCTTCAATTTTAGCATAGATGCATCCTGCGAAGATGGTTCACTGGGGAGGCTGGTAAATGATGCCCACAGGTCCCCAAATTGCAAAATGAAAAAGATGATAGTCCAATGTAAACCTCATCTTTGCTTGTTTGCTATTGAAAACATCCAAGCAGAGAGTGAAATAACCTATGATTATGGATAATCTCAGTGGCCATGGCGTGCTCTGGTAAGTAAATCTGCTTTGATATATTATAATGTATAGGATCTGTCAAAGAATTATAAAATATATAAATACATGTCCCTTCTTACATGTATGTTGTCACCGCTTTATATATATATATACAGTTGAAGTCGGAAGTTTACATACACCTTAGCCAAATACATTTAAACTCAGTTTTTCACAATTCCTGACATTTAATCCAAGTAAAAATTCCCTGTTTTAGGTCAGTTAGGATCACCACTTTATTTTAAGAATGTGAAATGTCAGAATAATAGTAGAGAGAATTATTTATTTCAGCTTTAATTTCTTTCATCACATTCCCAGTGGGTCATAAGTTTACATACACTCAATTAGTATTTGGTAGCATTGCCTTTAAATTGTTTAACTTGGGTCAAACGTTTCGGGTAGCCTTCCACAAGCTTCCCACAATAAGTTGGGTGAATTTTGGCCGATTCCTCCTGACAGAGCTGGTGTAACTGAGTCAGGTTTGTAGGCCTCCTTGCTCGCACACGCTTTTTCAGTTCTGCCCACACATTTTCTATAGGATTGAGGTCAGGGCTTTTTGATGGCCACTCCAAAACCTTAACTTTGTTGTCCTTAAGCCATTTTGCCACAACTTTGGAAGTATGCTTGCGGTCATTGTCCATTTGGAAGACCCATTTGCGACCAAGCTTTAACTTCCTGACTGATGTCTTGAGATGTTGCTTCAATATATCCACATAATTTTCCTTCCTCATGATGCCATCTATTTTTTTAAGCGCACCAGTCCCTCCTGCAGCAAAACACCCCCACAGCATGATGCTGCCACCCCCGTGCTTCACGGTTGGGATGGTGTCCTTCGGCTTGCAAGCCTACCCCCTTTTTCCTCCAAACATATTGATGGTCATTAAGGCCAAACAGTTCTATTTTTGTTTCATCAGACCAGAGGACATTTCTCCAAAAAGTACGATCTTTGTCCCCATGTGCAGTTGCAAACCACAGTCTGGCTTTTTTATGGCGGTTTTGAAGCAGTGGCTTCTTCCTTGCTGAGCGGCCTTTCAGGTTATGTCGATATAGGACTTGTTTTACTGTGGATATAGATACTTTTGTACCTGTTTCCTCCAGCATCATCACAAGGTCATTTGCTGTTGTTCTGGGATTGATTTGCACCTTTCACACCAAAGTACATGCATCTCTAGGAGACAGAACGCGTCTCCTTCCTGAGCGGTATGACGGCTTCGTGGTCCCATGGTGTTTATACTTGCGTACTATTGTTTGTACAGATGAACGTGGTACCTTCAGGCGTTTGGAAATTGCTCCCAAGGATGAACCAGACTTGTGGAGGTCTACACATTTTTTTCTGAGGTCTTGGCTGATTTCTTTTGATTTTCCCATGATGTCAAGCAAAGAGGCACTGAGTTTGAAGGTAGGCCTTGAAATAAATCCACAGGTACACCTCCAATTGACTCAAATGATGTCAATTAACCTATCAGAAGCTTCTAAAGCCATGACATAATTTTCTGGAATTTTCCAAGCTGTTTAAAGGCACAGTCAACTTAGTGTATGTAAACTTCTGACCCACTGGAATTGTGATACAGTGAAATATAAGTGAAAAAATCTGTCTGTAAACAATTGTTGGAAAAATTACTTGTATCATGCACAAAGTAGGTGTCCTAACCAACTTGCCAAAACTATAGTTTGTTAACAAGAAATTTGTGGAGTGGTTGAAAAACGAGTTTTAATGACTCCAACCTAAGTGTATGTAAACTTCCGACTTCAACTGTATACACTGATTAAATAGAGTATAATACAGAATATTTATTGTTGTGTTTCGTTGCAGAAACCAAGTGACAAGATCCCAGCTCAAGCTTCAGCAGACCCAGAAGTGAGACAGAGATCCACTTCATCCTTCCAACAGGTTATTACACATTTATTGTAGATCTTTTCTATTTAAATTAAATTGTTGTCTCAGTTCATTCCAAAATATGAATTAAATGGCTTTTTACTGTATTACAACCAACCTTTTGTGTAAAATGTTCACAAAATCAACATTCCCATAACTTCTTTCAATATCATAGCATAAACTAAATTAGCCCAACCATTTGACAGAACTAACCGCCCCTCAAAACATAAAATTAATCTTTATTCTCTCTAATGCCTATGTTTTTGTATTTTTGGGGCAATGTTTTTGCCCATTTAACATATTTCTTATCAATTTGCGTGATTTAATTTATATGGCAGTTAACCATTTACATTACTTTTAAGGTTGTGAGCTTTCTTTTACAACAAAAGGATAACTCAAAGTCAGGAACCTTGACTCTAGATGTGTTCAGTCGTCAAGTCCTCATTTGGTACTAAGGCTGTTCAAGACGTAAATGTGTTTCAGATGACGTCCCGATATGGTATGACCCAACCAGATTAGAGAGTGTGTGTTACACGGTCCTCATATTGTTGGTTAGCAGATATTGTACAGTTTTAACCATTTCTATAGAGTCTTGCTTAAAAAGCCCAGATCCACATATGAATTATCTTTCCTAACATCTGTGGTCAATGCAGCCCTTGACCTCAGCAATGAGTCTCACCCCAAAGGTAATTATGATAGACAGGTGGTAGGAATATATTGTGACTGAACTGAGTATGATCATTAGTTTACTAAATAGATATGATCTATATTATAAAACACAATATTTCTGACATGTTATTGTTGTATTTCGTTGCAGACACCAAGTGACAAGATCCCAGCTCAACCTTCAGCAGACCCAGAAGTGAGACAGAGATCCACTTCATCCTTCCAACAGGTTATTACACATTTATTGTAGATCTTTTCTATTTAAATTAAATTGTTGTCTCAGTTCATTCCAAAATATGAATTAAATGGCTTTTTACCGTATTACAACCAACCTTTTGTGTAAAATGTTCACAATATCAAAATTCCCATAACTTGTTTCGATATCATAGCATAAACAAAATTAGCCCGACCATTTGACAGAACTAACCGCCCCTCAAAACATAAAATTAATCTTTATTCTCTCTAATGCCTATGTTTTTGTATTTTTGGGGCAATGTTTTTGCCCATTTAACATATTTCTTATCAATTTGCGTGATTTAATTTATATGGCAAGTTGATCCATTTACATTGCTTTTAAGGTGGTGAGCTTTCTTTGACAACAAAAGGATAACTCAAAGTCAGGAACCTTGACTCCAGATGTGTTCAGTCGTCAAGTCCTCATTTGGTAATTAGGCTGTTCAAGACGTAAATGTGTTTCAGATTACGTCCCGATATGGTATGACCCAACCAGAGTAGAGTGTGTGTGTGTTACACGGTCCTCATATTGTTGGTTGGCAGATATTGTACAGTTTTAACCATTTTTATAGAGTCTTGCATAAAAAGCCCAGATCCATATATGAATTATCTTTCCTAACATCTGTGGTCAATAAAGCCCTTGACCTCAGCAATGAGTCTCACCCCAAAGGCGATTATGATAGACAGGTGGTAGGAATATATTGTGACTGAACTGAGTATGATCATTAGTTTACGAAATAGATATGATCTATATTATAAAACACAATATTTCTGACATGTTATTGTTGTATTTCGTTGCAGACACCAAGTGACAAGATCCCAGCTCAACCTTCAGCAGACCCAGAAGTGAGACAGAGATCCATTTCATCCTTCCAACAGGTTATTACACATTTATTGTAGATCTTTTCTATTTAAATTAAATTGTTGTCTCAGTTCATTCCAAAATATGAATTAAATGGCTTTTTACTGTATTACAACCAACCTTTTGTGTAAAATGTTCACAAAATCAACATTCCCATAACTTGTTTCGATATCATAGCGTAAACAAAATTAGCCCAACCATTTGACAGAACTAACCGCCCCTCAAAACATAAAATTAATCTTTATTCTCTCTAATGCCTATGTTTTTGTATTTTTGGGGCAATGTTTTTGCCCATTTAACATATTTCTTATCAATTTGCGTGATTTAATTTATATGGCAGTTGATCCATTTACATTACTTTTAAGGTTGTGAGCTTTCTTTGACAACAAAAGGATAACTCAAAGTCAGGAACCTTGACTCTAGATGTGTTCAGTCGTCAAGTCCTCATTTGGTACTAAGGCTGTTCAAGATGTAAATGTGTTTCAGATGACGTCCCGATATGGTATGACCCAACCAGAGTAGAGTGTGTGTGTTACACGGTCCTCATATTGTTGGTTAGCAGATATTGTACAGTTTTAACCATTTCTATAGAGTCTTGCATAAAAAGCCCAGATCCACATATGAATTATCTTTCCTAACATTTGTGGTCAATGCAGCCCTTGACCTCAGCAATGAGTCTCACCCCAAATGGGATTATGATAGACAGGTGGTAGGAATATATTGTGACTGAACTGAGTATGATCATTAGTTTACGAAATAGATATGATCTATATTATAAAACACAATATTTCTGACATGTTATTGTTGTATTTCGTTGCAGACACCAAGTGACAAGATCCCAGCTCCACCTTCAGCAGACCCAGAAGTGAGACAGAGATCCACTTCATCCTTCCAACAGGTTATTACACATTTATTGTAGATCTTTTCTATTTAAATTAAATTGTTGTCTCAGTTCATTCCAAAATATGAATTAAATGGCTTTTTACTGTATTACAACCAACCTTTTGTGTAAAATGTTCACAAAATCAACATTCCCATAACTTGTTTCGATATCATAGCGTAAACAAAATTAGCCCAACCATTTGACAGAACTAACCGCCCCTCAAAACATAACATTAATCTTTATTCTCTCTAATGCCTATGTTTTTGTATTTTTGGGGCAATGTTTTTGCCCATTTAACATATTTCTTATCAATTTGCGTGATTTAATTTATATGGCAGTTGATCCATTTACATTACTTTTAAGGTTGTGAGCTTTCTTTGACAACAAAAGGATAACTCAAAGTCAGGAACCTTGACTCTAGATGTGTTCAGTCGTCAAGTCCTCATTTGGTACTAAGGCTGTTCAAGATGTAAATGTGTTTCAGATGACGTCCCGATATGGTATGACCCAACCAGAGTAGAGTGTGTGTGTTACACGGTCCTCATATTGTTGGTTAGCAGATATTGTACAGTTTTAACCATTTCTATAGAGTCTTGCATAAAAAGCCCAGATCCACATATGAATTATCTTTCCTAACATTTGTGGTCAATGCAGCCCTTGACCTCAGCAATGAGTCTCACCCCAAATGGGATTATGATAGACAGGTGGTAGGAATATATTGTGACTGAACTGAGTATGATCATTAGTTTACGAAATAGATATGATCTATATTATAAAACACAATATTTCTGACATGTTATTGTTGTATTTCGTTGCAGACACCAAGTGACAAGATCCCAGCTCCACCTTCAGCAGACCCAGAAGTGAGACAGAGATCCACTTCATCCTTCCAACAGGTTATTACACATTTATTGTAGATCTTTTCTATTTAAATTAAATTGTTGTCTCAGTTCATTCCAAAATATGAATTAAATGGCTTTTTACTGTATTACAACCAACCTTTTGTGTAAAATGTTCACAAAATCAACATTCCCATAACTTGTTTCGATATCATAGCGTACACAAAATTAGCCCAACCATTTGACAGAACTAACCGCCCCTCAAAACATAAAATTAATCTTTATTCTCTCTAATGCCTATGTTTTTGTATTTTTGGGGCAATGTTTTTGCCCATTTAACATATTTCTTATCAATTTGCGTGATTTAATTTATATGGCAGTTGATCCATTTACATTACTTTTAAGGTTGTGAGCTTTCTTTGACAACAAAAGGATAACTCAAAGTCAGGAACCTTGACTCTAGATGTGTTCAGTCGTCAAGTCCTCATTTGGTACTAAGGCTGTTCAAGATGTAAATGTGTTTCAGATGACGTCCCGATATGGTATGACCCAACCAGAGTAGAGTGTGTGTGTTACACGGTCCTCATATTGTTGGTTAGCAGATATTGTACAGTTTTAACCATTTCTATAGAGTCTTGCATAAAAAGCCCAGATCCACATATGAATTATCTTTCCTAACATTTGTGGTCAATGCAGCCCTTGACCTCAGCAATGAGTCTCACCCCAAATGGGATTATGATAGACAGGTGGTAGGAATATATTGTGACTGAACTGAGTATGATCATTAGTTTACGAAATAGATATGATCTATATTATAAAACACAATATTTCTGACATGTTATTGTTGTATTTCGTTGCAGACACCAAGTGACAAGATCCCAGCTCCACCTTCAGCAGACCCAGAAGTGAGACAGAGATCCACTTCATCCTTCCAACAGGTTATTACACATTTATTGTAGATCTTTTCTATTTAAATTAAATTGTTGTCTCAGTTCATTCCAAAATATGAATTAAATGGCTTTTTACTGTATTACAACCAACCTTTTGTGTAAAATGTTCACAAAATCAACATTCCCATAACTTGTTTCGATATCATAGCGTACACAAAATTAGCCCAACCATTTGACAGAACTAACCGCCCCTCAAAACATAAAATTAATCTTTATTCTCTCTAATGCCTATGTTTTTGTATTTTTGGGGCAATGTTTTTGCCCATTTAACATATTTCTTATCAATTTGCGTGATTTAATTTATATGGCAGTTGATCCATTTACATTACTTTTAAGGTTGTGAGCTTTCTTTGACAACAAAAGGATAACTCAAAGTCAGGAACCTTGACTCTAGATGTGTTCAGTCGTCAAGTCCTCATTTGGTACTAAGGCTGTTCAAGATGTAAATGTGTTTCGGATGACGTCCCGATATGGTATGACCCAACCAGAGTAGAGTGTGTATGTTACACGGTCCTCATATTGTTGGTTAGCAGATATTGTACAGTTTTAACCATTTCTATAGAGTCTTGCATAAAAAGCCCAGATCCACATATGAATTATCTTTCCTAACATTTGTGGTCAATGCAGCCCTTGACCTCAGCAATGAGTCTCACCCCAAAGGGGATTATGATAGACAGGTGGTAGGAAAATATTGTGACTGAACTGAGTATGATCATTAGTTTACGAAATAGATATGATCTATATTATAAAACACAATATTTCTGACATGTTATTGTTGTATTTCGTTGCAGACACCAACTGACAAGATCCCAGCTCAACCTTCAGCAGACCCAGAAGTGAGACAGAGATCCACTTCATCCTTCCAACAGGTTATTACACATTTATTGTAGATCTTTTCTATTTAAATTAAATTGTTGTCTCAGTTCATTCCAAAATATGAATTAAATGGCTTTTTACTGTATTACAACCAACCTTTTGTGTAAAATGTTCACAAAATCAACATTCCCATAACTTGTTTCGATATCATAGCGTAGACAAAATTAGCCCGACCATTTGACAGAACTAACCGCCCCTCAAAACATTAAATTAATCTTTATTCTCTCTAATGCCTATGTTTTTTGTATTTTTGGGGCAATGTTTTTGCCCATTTAACATATTTCTTGTCAATTTGCGTGATTTAATTCATATGGCAGTTGATCCATTTACATTACTTTTAAGGTTGTGAGCTTTCTTTGACAACAAAAGGATAACTCAAAGTCAGGAACCTTGACTATAGATGTGTTCAGTCGTCAAGTCCTCATTTGGTACTAAGGCTGTTCAAGACGTAAATGTGTTTCAGATGACGTCCCGATATGGTATGACCCAACAGAGTAGAGTGTGTGTGTTACACGGTCCTCATATTGTTGGTTAGCAGATATTGTACAGTTTTAACCATTTCTATAGAGTCTTGCATAAAAAGCCCAGATCCACATATGAATTATCTTTCCTAACATTTGTGGTCAATGCAGCCCTTGACCTCAGCAATGAGTCTCACCCCAAATGGGATTATGATAGACAGGTGGTAGGAATATATTGTGACTGAACTGAGTATGATCATTAGTTTACGAAATAGATATGATCTATATTATAAAACACAATATTTCTGACATGTTATTGTTCTATTTCGTTGCAGACACCAAGTGACAAGATCACAGCTCCACCTTCAGCAGACCCAGAAGTGAGACAGAGATCCACTTCATCCTTCCAACAGGTTATTACACATTTATTGTAGATCTTTTCTATTTAAATTAAATTGTTGTCTCAGTTCATTCCAAAATATGAATTAAATGGCTTTTTACTGTATTACAACCAACCTTTTGTGTAAAATGTTCACAAAATCAACATTCCCATAACTTGTTTCGATATCATAGCGTACACAAAATTAGCCCAACCATTTGACAGAACTAACCGCCCCTCAAAACATAAAATTAATCTATATTCTCTCTAATGCCTATGTTTTTGTATTTTTGGGGCAATGTTTTTGCCCATTTAACATATTTCTTATCAATTTGCATGATTTACTTTATATGGCAGTTGATCCATTTACATTACTTTTAAGGTTGTGAGCTTTCTTTGACAACAAAAGGATAACTCAAAATCAGGAACCTGGACTATAGATGTGTTCAGTCTTCAAGTCCTCATTTGGTACTAAGGCTGTTCAAGACGTAAATGTGTTTCAGATGACGTCCCGATATGGTATGACCCAACAGAGTAGAGTGTGTGTGTTACACGGTCCTCATATTGTTGGTTAGCAGATATTGTACAGTTTTAACAATTTCTATAGAGTCTTGCATAAAAAGCCCAGATCCACATATGAATTATCTTTCCTAACATTTGTGGTCAATGCAGCCCTTGACCTCAGCAATGAGTCTCACCCCAAAGGGGATTATGATAGACAGGTGGTAGGAAAATATTGTGACTGAACTGAGTATGATCATTAGTTTACGAAATAGATATGATCTATATTATAAAACACAATATTTCTGACATGTTATTGTTGTATTTCGTTGCAGACACCAAGTGACAAGATCCCAGCTCAACCTTCAGCAGACCCAGAAGTGAGACAGAGATCCACTTCATCCTTCCAACAGGTTATTACACATTTATTGTAGATCTTTTCTATTTAAATTAAATTGTTGTCTCAGTTCATTCCAAAATATGAATTAAATGGCTTTTTACTGTATTACAACCAACCTTTTGTGTAAAATGTTCACAAAATCAACATTCCCATAACTTGTTTCGATATCATAGCGTAAACAAAATTAGCCCAACCATTTGACAGAACTAACCGCCCCTCAAAACATAAAATTAATCTTTATTCTCTCTAATGCCTATGTTTTTGTATTTTTGGGGCAATGTTTTTGCCCATTTAACATATTTCTTATCAATTTGCGTGATTTAATTTATATGGCAGTTGATCCATTTACATTACTTTTAAGGTTGTGAGCTTTCTTTGACAACAAAAGGATAACTCAAAGTCAGGAACCTTGACTCTAGATGTGTTCAGTCGTCAAGTCCTCATTTGGTACTAAGGCTGTTCAAGATGTAAATGTGTTTCAGATGACGTCCCGATATGGTATGACCCAACCAGAGTAGAGTGTGTGTGTTACACGGTCCTCATATTGTTGGTTAGCAGATATTGTACAGTTTTAACCATTTCTATAGAGTCTTGCATAAAAAGCCCAGATCCACATATGAATTATCTTTCCTAACATTTGTGGTCAATGCAGCCCTTGACCTCAGCAATGAGTTTCACCCCAAAGGCGATTATGATTGACAGGTGGTAGGAATATATTGTGACTGAACTGAGTATGATCATTAGTTTACTAAATAGATATGATCTATATTATAAAACACAATATTTCTGACATGTTATTGTTGTATTTCGTTGCAGACACCAAGTGACAAGATCCCAGCTCAACCTTCAGCAGACCCAGAAGTGAGACAGAGATCCACTTCATCCTTCCAACAGGTTATTACACATTTATTGTAGATCTTTTCTATTTAAATTAAATTGTTGTCTCAGTTCATTCCAAAATATGAATTAAATGGCTTTTTACTGTATTACAACCAACCTTTTGTGTAAAATGTTCACAAAATCAACATTCCCATAACTTGTTTCGATATCATAGCGTAAACAAAATTAGCCCAACCATTTGACAGAACTAACCGCCCCTCAAAACATAAAATTAATCTTTATTCTCTCTAATGCCTATGTTTTTGTATTTTTGGGGCAATGTTTTTGCCCATTTAACATATTTCTTATCAATTTGCGTGATTTAATTTATATGGCAGTTGATCCATTTACATTACTTTTAAGGTTGTGAGCTTTCTTTGACAACAAAAGGATAACTCAAAGTCAGGAACCTTGACTATAGATGTGTTCAGTCGTCAAGTCCTCATTTGGTACTAAGGCTGTTCTAGACGTAAATGTGTTTCAGATGACGTCCCGATATGGTATGACCCAACCAGAGTAGAGTGTGTGTGTTACACGGTCCTCATATTGTTGGTTAGCAGATATTGTACAGTTTTAACCATTTCTATAGTGTCTTGCATAAAAAGCCCAGATCCACATATGAATTGTCTTTCCTAACATTTGTGGTCAATGCAGCCCTTGACCTCAGCAATGAGTTTCACCCCAAAGGCGATTATGATTGACAGGTGGTAGGAATATATTGTGACTGAACTGAGTATGATCATTAGTTTACTAAATAGATATGATCTATATTATAAAACACAATATTTCTGACATGTTATTGTTGTATTTCGTTGCAGACACCAACTGACAAGATCCCAGCTCAACCTTCAGCAGACCCAGAAGTGAGACAGAGATCCACTTCATCCTTCCAACAGGTTATTACACATTTACTGTAGATCTTTTCTATTTAAATTAAATTGTTGTCTCAGTTCATTCCAATATATAAATTACATGGCTTTTTACTATATTACAACCAACCTTTTGTGTAAAATGTTCACAATATCAACATTTCCATAACTTGTTTCGATATCATAGCATAAACAAAATTAGCCCGACCATTTGACAGAACTAACCGCCCCTCAAAACATTAAATTAATCTTTATTCTCTCTAATGCCTATGTTTTTTGTATTTTTGGGGCAATGTTTTTGCCCATTTAACATATTTCTTGTCAATTTGCGTGATTTAATTTATATGGCAGTTGATCCATTTACATTACTTTTAAGGTTGTGAGCTTTCTTTGACAACAAAAGGATAACTCAAAGTCAGGAACCTTGACTCCAGATGTGTTCAGTCGTCAAGTCCTCATTTGGTAATTAGGATGTTCAAGACGTAAATGTGTTTCAGATTACGTCCCGATATGGTATGACCCAATCAGAGTAGAGTGTGTGTGTGTTACACGGTCCTCATATTGTTGGTTAGCAGATATTGTACAGTTTTAACCATTTCTATAGAGTCTTGCTTGAAAACCCCAGATCCACATATTAATTTTTTCATTTATAGGTCATCTATAAAACAGTATTGTCAATTTCTTAACCCAAATTATTTTCACATACAGTATAATGTATAATATCCTAATTTACTGTTACGGTACTGTGTTATTAAAAACAAATATTTATTCTTCATAATTTCATTCAAGGCAAGCAAGTCCAGTGGAATTGTACCCTTCCAGTGTCCTACTGCAAAGCAGGTAAGAAAGCTGCATTCTTGTCATTAGATAAAATAGTTCATGTTCTTTGTTAACACATTGTGGTATTTTTGATGTGAGGAAACATTGTAGAAATTTGTACAGCTTAGAAAAAGCCGCCATCTGCAAAATCTGAGGCGCCGTCATGATCGTTGTGAGGATCGTTATGAGAAGAGATAGCTGAGAGACAGAGGTCTTTCAATCAGTTTACTAGAATACATTTTTCTGTGAGTATGTAGGTGTTATGCACAATGTGATGGTACTGTAGGGAGAATGATACCCTAGGTATTAATACATGTATAAAGTTATTGACAGAATTAGATGCTTTTTTTTCTTTTTTTTCAGACCTTGATGAATCTTCGGATGCTGCAGACTATCTTCCAGACTCATGTGGCAATTCCTCGGATGCTTCTATTATAAGTACTACAAGTTCTTGTAGTAAGGAATATAAAACCACAGAAAAGAATCTCCACCACAAATTGTCAGAGAACAAACCATTAGGGAATGTTACAGCACACAGTGGGGATAGTACCACCAGTTCAGAGAAGCCAAGAACATTAAGTTATTCAAAGATGCGCAGCAATCCTTGTACTTCAGTAATAAGCTGCAGTGCCAATTCATCAGAGAACACATCACACCAGAAAAGCTCCATAAATGTCACACCTTTGTCAATAACAGCAAAAGGAAGCAAGTACAACAAGAAGCAATTTTGTCTTTATTGTAAAAAGGCCATTTATAAATTGGCAAGACACCTCGAATCCATCCACAGTGAAAAGCCTGATGTTGCAATGGCTTTCAGTTTTAATAAAGGATCCCGCAAAAGAAGAGAGTTGTTACGCTCTCTTAAGAAGAGATGAAACTTTGACCATAATACTGAAGTGGCAAGCTGTGGCACTGGAGAGATGGTTGCCTGTAAAAGACCTAGTAATGCAAAACCATCTGATGACTACCGTGACTGCAAATTTTGCGAAGGACTGTATGCAAGAAATTCCCTATGGAGACATGTGAGAAACTGCCCGAAGAAGTCTGTTGAGGGAGAGCCTCAAGTTGGGCGAAAACGGATTCAACTGCACTTACCAAGACCTGACTCAGTTAAGGAAACTGTTTGGAAGATTGCTTGTGAAATAATAATAATATGCCATTTAGCAGACGCTTTTATCCAAAGCGACTTACAGTCATGCGTGCATAAATTTTTTTTTGTGAATGGGTGGTCCCGGGGATCGAACCCACTACCTTGGCGTTACAAGCGCCGTGCTCTACCAGTTGAGCTACAGAGGACCACATGAACCAGGATGACGTTTCCTCGGTTGTAAGGAGTGAAACTGAATTCCTTTGTATCGGCGAGTCACTGTTGAATTCCAGGAAACCATATGAGAGAAGGAATGACTACATACGCCAAAAAATTAGAGTGATGGCAAGACTATTGATAACGGCAAGGGCTATAACACCTTTGAAGAGCACCGAAGTCCTTGTTATGCCCTGTAACTTTCCCCATGTGATACAGGCAGTAAGATATGTTGCTGGTTATGATGTTGAAAGCAACTCGTATAAAATCCCATCATTGGCTTTGAAATTGGGACACAGTTTAGCCAAAGTTGCAGGCATTATTCAATGCAATGCCATCACTGCAAATCGCCCTGCTGTTGCAGAGTCTGCAAAGCAATTTGCCACTTTACATCAGAAAAAGTGGACAGAGTCCATTTCAGCTGCCGCATTGGGTACACTTCAACAAGCCAAATGGAATAAACCACAGGTTTGACCCTTTATAGAGGATGTGTCGGTGCTGCACACGTTTCTTGCTACTGAGCGTGCTAAGTGTATGAAGGACCTTGAGGAAGAACCCAACAGCAAAAGCTTTGGAAATCTTCCTAAAGTGACTTTGATGCAGGTAGTACTATTTAACAGAAGGAGGGAAGGGGAAGTTTCAAAAATGGAGCTTCAGTCTTTCACATCCAGGGATCTTACGGAGCTGAATCCAGACATTGTGAGGGGCCTTACTGACTTCGAGAGGAAGCTTGCAGAGCACTTTGAGAGAGTTGAGATTCGAGGTAAAAGGTCAAGAAAGGTTCCAGTGCTTCTAACCCCTGACATGATCACTGCTATGGACCTCCTCATGATAAGCAGAAAAGAGTGTCAAGTCCACAAAGAAAATGTGTACATGTTTACACGGCCAGGTGTCCTTTCCCATTACAGAGGCTCCGACTGCTTTCGCAAGTATGCAAACAATGTGGTGCAAAGAACCCAGAGGCACTCACCTCAACAAGATTGCGGAAACAAGTCGCCACTTTGTCCACACTACTAAAACTCAAAGAAAATGAAATGGATCAACTTGCCACCTTTCTAGGACATGACATCCGTGTCCATAGAGAATTCTATCGGCTTCCAGAGAGTACCCTGCAGCTCGCAAAAGTCAGCAAACTGTTGATAGCAATCGAAAAAGGAAGACTGCCTTACCTGCAGGGGAAAGGGCTGGATGACATTGAGGTCAATCCTGAAGGTAAAATTTTGTTTGAAATATAGTTTTTAGCCACTTCAAATATAACTATTATAAGTGTTGTTAGTCCTTAATTTAAATAATTGGCCGTAAATGTTTTTTACCCAACCATATGAAGTAGAAATGAGTGATGATGATTCCAGTGAAGAAACCATTGCTGACCTACATCAATGCAAAGGTATCCTGACTTGTATATATGTGGTAATATCTTTAAGTTATGTCACATAAATGCACATTTCTGTGGGGATTATCGAAATGATCCTCTATCTGTTTTTTAACAATCACATTGGTGGTGATAAGTAATTCCACATTTATGGATTTGCAATCAGTTTATGTTTATATCTCAAATATCAGTTAATATCTAATGTAGAATTGCATATTGCCTGACATTGAGGTTGTTTACAGTGAATAATACAAGCAAGCAAACGTATTGTCATGAAGCTCATAGAACATAATCACATTCATTATTACTTTGCAAAGGCTCAACAACAGAGACTTCTAGGGACCAGACACTTCTGAGGCAAACACCAGAGTCAACCACCCTGGACAACATGGAGGGCACTTCTGAGTCAACCACCCTGGACAACATGGAGGGCACTTCTGAGTCAACCACCCTGGACAACATGGAGGAGACTTCTGAGTCAACCACCCTGGACAACATGGAGGAGACTTCTGAGTCAACCACCCTGGACAACATGAAGGGCACTCCTGAGTCAACCACCTTGGATAACGTACACATGAGCAACACACAACCAAGACATGGTAAAATAGTCACATCCCAAGCATCCTCAAAGTGCTCCAAAGGAAAGCAAGGTTAGTAAGCATTTTGTATTCACATGTATTGATAACATCATATAACTACTAACTAGAATCCTTTGTATCATATCCTCCATTTGTCACTTTAGCAGAGCTCATTGTTAATCAGTTGTATTTTGTTTCCATTTATGAAAGCTGTGAAGGTGAGAAGCAAGTGGACAGGTGATGAAGTGAAAGCTGTTGAGCGGCATTTGCTTAATTTCATAACAAGCTGCAGAATACCAGGTAAAAAGGACTGTGACTCCTGCCTCCAAGCAGAGCCAGTAGCTCTGAAAGACAGAGACTGGGTTGCTATCAAATACTACATCCACAACAGAAATGTAGCATTAAAAAGGAAGATGAATAGATAGAACTAGAGCATGCCAACTGTAGCTCAGGCACCATTCAATTCCAATTTCAATCAGCTTCTCCTCAGATAGTGTTAATATCTGTGGGTTTCATGTTCATATTATTTTATTTTCCTTAAATGATTTATATTGTTGGTTCTTGTACAAACATGCCACATAGGCTCGACTGTAGATCCCACATGTTTGTATGTTTATGTATAATTGAGGGCTATTAATGAGCATATGTTTGCTACTTATGGTCACATTTTTTTGGGATAACAGTTGATGATATATGTTAATACTCTGCTCTCATTGACAGGGAAAAGAGATAAACAGTACTTAAAGGGATTGTTATTGTTCCTAAGTTTTCAGAAGCACTTTGTTCTTAACCACAAGTTGTTGAATGTGGCAAGGTGTTTAAATTACTGTTAAACTATTACCATTTCAATGGGTGCTTGTAACAGGCCTTGTGTAAATGTAAATCCCTATGTTATTTAGACAGGTTAGCTGAATGTACACTGTCATGTTTCATAGAAGCTGGATGCTTTAATAGAGAGTTTCTCATTCATTTCAAACATGCCATTTCTACTGCCTTGTGCATAGCAGGGAAGGAGGCAAAGTGTAGGTGGTCTATTCTGGGTGTTCAATTGATTTGTTAATTTGCATATTTTCGCTGGCACTCAATAAAAGTAAGGCATAAAGTGTTCCCTCTTTTTTTACATGAATATTGACTGCAAATGTATTGTTATAAATAACAATAATACGACTTAAACAGTAGACTGAGAATATATTATATTTATGAGCTATGTGAACATGGATAGGCATTTCTGTTGAAGGTTACCTATCTGGTGAGCATGATTATTATACAATTTTTTTTAAAGCTTTAGTTAAGTATTGTACACCTATGATTCTTATGCAGACATTTCAACATGTAACCGGAACCATGTTCAAATACAGACCCTATTTACAGGTTCTTCATAAGTCACATAAACCTGAAAATCAGTGTGTATCTATGGGCTGCTGTTGCTATGGGCCTTATATGTCACATGAACCCGAAAAAGTCCTCATATATACTATTAAAATCAGGTCTGAACAAAATATAGCCCTAGACAAAATCTCAACAGATGGA
>NW_028157689.1:55000-57782 GCF_964263955.1 Coregonus lavaretus
AGATGCACACACCAAGAGAGACGCACACACACACGCGTGCCCATACACACGCACGCACGCACACACACACACACACACACACACACACACACACACACACACACACACACACACACACACACACACACACACACACACACACACACACACACACACACACACACACACACACACACACACACACACACACACACACACCTACACAGTCACAGATGTTTATCATTTCTACGGAGATAGCCTAATAATAAAATATGTATTTTACTTGGTATATTTTTTTCAATTCATGCAACCTTCTTCTGTGCTCTTGATGATGACACCAAATCAAATGGTTGGAGCTGACCTCATCGTTGCAGTGGAACGTGGTTCAAGGAATGGAAATATAATCTATAGAACGGGCCTCCCCATTAAAGTCAATGACCTTAGATCTCCAGTGATGAATGAGACTTCATTTGGTCAGGGAAGGAGAGAAGAGATGAGAAGAGAAGAGAGAAGGAGAGAGGAGAGGAGGAGAGAGGAGGAGAGAAGGAGAGGAGAAGAGAAGAGGAGAGAAGAAAAGAAAAGGAGGGTAGGGGAGAGGAGAGCCAGCCTCAACCCAGGAGAACAGCCACCCTCAACCCAGGAGAACAGCCAGCCTCAACCCAGGAGAACAGCCACCCTCAACCCATGAGAACAGCCAGTCTCAACCCATGAGAACGGCCAGCCTCAACCAAGGAGAACGGCCAGCCTCAACCCAAGAGAACAGCCAGTCTCAACCCATGAGAACGGCCAGCCTCAACCAAGGAGAACGGCCAGCCTCAACCCAAGAGAACAACCAGTCTCAACCCAGGAGAACAGCCATTCTCAACCCAGGAGAACAGCAAACAGCCAGCATGAACTCAGGAGAACAGAGAACAGCAAGGCTCAACTCAGAAGAACAGAGAACTGCCAGTCTCAACTCAGGAACACATAGAACAGCCAGCCTCAACTCAGGAGAACAGAAAACAGCCAGTATCAACTCAGGAGAACAGAAATCAGCCAGTATCAACTCAGGAGAACAGAGATCAGCCAGTGTCAACTCAGTTGAACAGAGAACAGCCAGTATCAACTCAGGAGAACAGAGATCAGCCAGTGTCAACTCAGTTGAACAGAGAACAGCCAGTCTCAACTCAGAGAACAGAGAACAGCCAATATCAACTCAGGAGAACAGAGATCAGCCAGTGTCAACCCAGGAGAACAGCCAGTCTCAACCCAGGAGAACAGAGAACAGCCAGCCTCAACTCAGGAAAACAGAGAACAGCCAGCCTCAATTCAGGAGAACAGAGAACAGCCAGGCTCAACTCAGGAGAACAGAGAACAGCCCGTCTCAACTCACGAGAACAGAGAACAGCCAGTCTCAACCCAGGAGAACAGAGAACAGCCAGCCTCAACTCAGGAGAACAGAGAACAGCCCGGCTCAACTCACGAGAACAGAGAACAGCCAGTCCCAACTCACGAGAACAGAGAACAGCCAGTCTCAACTCAGAACAAAAGAGAACAGCCAGGCTCAACTCAGGAGAACAGAGAACAGCCAGTCTCAACTCTGGAGAACAGAGAACAGCCAGTCTCAACTCACAAGAACAGAGAACAGCCAGTCTCAACTCTGGAGAACAGAGAACAGCCAGTCTCAACTCACGAGAACAGAGAACAGCCAGTCTCAACTCACAAGAACAGAGAACAGCCAGTCTCAACTCTGGAGAACAGAGAACAGCCAGTCTCAACTCACAAGAACAGAGAACAGCCAGTCTCAACTCAGGAGAACAGAGAACAGCCAGCCTCAACTCAGGAGAACAGAGAACAGCCCGGCTCAACTCACGAGAACAGAGAACAGCCAGTCTCAACTCAGGAGAAAAGAGAACAGACAGTCTTTAGGTTGAAGGTAGTAACACAGGAAGAAGGAAGAGTTCACTCAGAAAATGAAGTGATATTCTGGGAAGTGGTATTCTGGGAATTGGAATGTGTTGCTGTCTTCAACATGATGATACCATGACAACACAACACCCCCCTCTCTAGTATAGACTGACAGACAGTAAAGGGTTTCCATGCACTCTGCCCATCCATGTCTCCCTTAGTAACACAGTTTGATGGATCACGTCTTTGAAGGGGTGAAAATTCCCCGGTGCTTTCCCCTGTTACCTGAACCCAGAGAGTCTGTCTGGTTCTGGCCCAGATGGCACCCTGTTCCCTGTTTAGTGCACTACTTTTGACCAGGGCCCATAGAGTCAAAAGTAATACACTCTGTTGGGAATAGGGTGCCATGGAGATGCAGCTTCAGAGTTTGTCTGTTCTCCTGTTCTTCGATTTTATAACCAGAGATCTCCTTAAATCAATCTGAACTGCCTCCATGGGCCCTGCTCCCACTTCTACTGCTATTCTCAAAGCTACTCACTGTCATGGCCACAGTGAAATATCTCAGTCCAAATATTACCATTGGCAGAAGGGAGGGTTGAGAAGGGGCTGAAAGGGAAGGAAACCACAGAACTTGATTTTCATAGAAAATATGTCCGGTGGTAAAAAAAAAAAAATACAATAATAGTTATCTTGATGTTATTAATGCTTGTAGGAGATAGATCCTTCTGATTAAGATATTACAAAGTTGTGAGGCATTGTGTTATCGTAATCAACGTCTGATTTATTCTCTTTAGTCAGGATATACAGTATATTTCCTCTGACCTGTGTTTTCACCATTCGTGTGTTTCCAGTTGTTACGTTGTGAGATAGTATTGGACCTGGACCAAGGTAAACATAGCACCGCTGGAACTCAAAT
>NW_028157688.1:0-10934 GCF_964263955.1 Coregonus lavaretus
GAAATAATCTCCCAAATGTCACTATTTCTAAAACAAGCCATAGAAAGTTGGTTGCAATTTCAATTTAATCCTCCAGAAACGACAGAACAAATAATGCAACAAATATTGTGGTTAAATTCAAATATACTAATTGACAAAAAACCTTTATTTTTTGACAGAATGTTTAAAAAAGGTATAATCTTCGTAAATGATATCATCGGTAGGACTGGTGGAGTTATGTCGCACATGCAGCTAACAAAAACATATGGAAATGTCTGCTCTACCCAAAATTACAACCAAATAATTGCAGCCTTACCGCAAAAGTGGAAGAGGAAAGTTGAAGGGGGAGAAAGTAAGGAACTTGTCTGTCGGCCTTGCATTAAAGAACATAATTGGTTAAGGAAAACTGTGATAAATAAAAAAGTATATCAGTTTCACTTAAGGACCAAAGGATTGACAGCCGTCCCATATAGATTGCAAAATAGTTGGGAAGAGATCTTTGACGTACCGATCCCATGGCATAGTGTTTATGAACTGACACGCAAAACGACACCGGATTCAAAAATTAGAATCTTTCAATTTAAATTATTATATAAAATTCTTGCTACCAATAGAATGTTATTTATATGGGGGATACAATCTTCCCAGCTCTGCAGATTTTGCTGTGAAGAGATAGAATCATTAGATCATTTGTTTTGGTTCTGTCCATTTGTAGCTTGTTTTTGGACACAGGTCCAGGAATGGCTAAAGGATTGCAATATTTACCTGGAACTAACCTTGCAGATAGCATTACTGGGTGATCTGAAAAGTCATAGTCAATCAATCAATAATATAATAATACTTTTAGCAAAAATGTTTATTTTTAATTCACAATCTGTAGAAGCAATGAGAATAGAAAGGTTCAGAACTTTTGTAAAACATCACAGTATGGTTGAAATATATATGGCAAATAGAAATCCTATATGGATGGTGTTAAGAGATAGATGGGAGGTATTGAATAGAGTTGAAGGATGGGACTAATAACAAATAACAACAAATAATAACAAAGATAGCTAATAATGTAAGCATACTGTGTCCATAATAAGTATATAGGTTGTATGTTGGGAGCTTTTGGGAAAGAGCACAGTTAGAAAGATATGGCATTTAGAAGCAAACCGGATGGACATCATGAAAATGATCGGAGAGGTTTAGAGTAGAAGAAGTTCAGGAGCAAAAAAATAAATAAATGGATGTGTATATGTGTGTATGTGTATGTGTATATATATATATATATATATATATATATATATATATATGTATGTATATGTATGTATGTATGTATGTATGTATATATATATATGTGTATATATATATATATATATATATGGATATAGAATTATTGTAAAATTAACTCTGTCCATAAGGTGTAGATAGTAATTATAGACCGGAAGTAGAGGCCTGGGCGTTGTTGTTCACTAATTTACTCCAAGTAGGGAAAGGATGGTGGGGTTGAAAAGTAATAAAGGGGAATATATATATATAAAAAATAAAAAAAAACATGGGGGATTGGAAGTGATGCAGACAATTACATTGATAGAAGATACAATCTATCTGCAATATTAAGCTGATCCATCCCCCCCAAAAAATAAAAATAAAATAAAAAAATAAAAAAATAAAAAAATAAAAAAATAAAAAAATAAAAAATAAAAAATAAAAAATAAAACAAGCAAGATTTCTGTCTCTCACAGACCTGTAACTTCTTCTTTAAGAGGCTCCTCTGTCCTCCACTCGTTACCTATATTAATGGCACCTGTTTGAACTTGTTATCAGTATAAAAGACACCTGTCCACAACCTCAAACAGTCACACTCCAAACTCCACTATGGCCAAGACCAAAGAGCTGTCAAAGGACACCAGAAACAAAATTGTAGACCTGCACCAGGCTGGGAAGACTGAATCTGCAATAGGTAAGCAGCTTGGTTTGAAGAAATCAACTGTGGGAGCAATTATTAGGAAATGGAAGACATACAAGACCACTGATAATCTCCCTCAGTGGTCTTGTATGTCAAAAATCCCAGAACCACACAGGGGGACCTAGTGAATGACCTGCAGAGAGCTGGGACCAAAGTGACAAAGCCTACCATCAGTAACACACTACGCCGCCAGGGACTCAAATCCTGCAGTGCCAGACGTGTCCCCCTGCTTAAGCCAGGACATGTCCAGGCCCGTCTGAAGTTTTCTAGAGTGCATTTGGATGATCCAGAAGAGGATTGGGAGAATGTCATATGGTCAGATGAAACCAAAATATAACTTTTTGGTAAAAACTCAACTTGTCGTGTTTGGAGGACAAAGAATGCTGAGTTGCATCCAAAGAACACCATACCTACTGTGAAGCATGGGGGTGGAAACATCATGCTTTGGGGCTGTTTTTCTGCAAAGGGACCAGGACGACTGATCCGTGTAAAGGAAAGAATGAATGGGGCCATGTATCGTGAGATTTTGAGTGAAAACCTCCTTCCATCAGCAAGGGCATTGAAGATGAAACGTGGCTGGGTCTTTCAGCATGACAATGATCCCAAACACACCGCCCGGGCAACGAAGGAGTGGCTTCGTAAGAAGCATTTCAAGGTCCTGGAGTGGCCTAGCCAGTCTCCAGATCTCAACCCCATAGAAAATCTTTGGAGGGAGTTGAAAGTCCGTGTTGCCCAGCGACAGCCCCAAAACATCACTGCTCTAGAGGAGATCTGCATGGAGGAATGGGCCAAAATACCAGCAACAGTGTGTGAAAACCTTGTGAAGACTTACAGAAAACGTTTGACCTGTGTCATTGCCAACAAAGGGTATATAACAAAGTATTGAGAAACTTTTGTTATTGACCAAATACTTATTTTCCACCATAATTTGCAAATAAATTCATTAAAAATCCTACAATGTGATTTTCTGGATTTCTTTTTCTCATTTTGTCTGTCATAGTTGACGTGTACCTATGATGAAAATTACAGGCCTCTCTCATCTTCTTAAGTGGGAGAACTTGCACAATTGGTGGCTGACTAGTGGAACAGGTTGAGAGCTTCAAGTTCCTTGGTGTCCACATCACCAACGAACTATCATGGTCCAAACACACCAAGACAGTCGTGAAGAGGGCACGACAAAGCCTATTCCCCCTCAGGAGACTAAAAAGATTTGGCATGGGTCCTCAGATCCTCAAAAAATTCTACAGCTGCACCATCGAGAGCATCCTGACTGGTTGCATCACCGCCTGGTATGGCAACTGCTTGGCCTCTGACTGCTTGGCCTCTGACAGAGGGTAGTGCGTACGGCCCAGTACATCACTGGGGCAAAGCTCCCTGCCATCCAGGACCTCTATACCAGGCGGTGTCAGAGGAAGGCCCTCAAAATTGTCAAAGACTCCAGCCACCCTAGTCATAGACTGTTCTCTCTGCTACCGCACGGCAAGCGGTACCGGAGTGCCAAGTCTAGGTCCAAAAGACTTCTCAACAGCTTCTACCCCCAAGCCATAAGACTCCTGAACAGCTAATCATGGCTACCCGGACTATTTGCACTGCCCCCCCCACCCCATCCTTTTTACGCTGCTGCTACTCTGTTAAGTATTTATGCATAGTCACTTTAACTCTACCCACATGTACATATTACCTCAACTACCTCAACTAGCCGGTGCCCCCGCACATTGACTCTGCAACGGTACCCCCCTGTATATATAGCCTCCCTACTGTCACTTTATTTTACTGTATATATAGCCTCCTTACTGTCACTTTATTTTACTTCTGCTCTTTTTTTCTCAACACTTTTTTGTTGTTGTTGTTTTATTCTTACTTTTTTGGTTTAAAATAAATGCACTGTTGGTTAAGGGCTGTAAGTAAGCATTTCACTGCAATGTCTGCACCTGTTGTATTCGGCGCATGTGACCAATAAAATTTGATTTGATTTGATTTGATTTGACTAAATACTTTTTTTCCCCACTGTACACCCCCAGGAAGAACATAACATATTTTTTTACATTTTCTGAAAAGCGAGCAGTCATAGAATGTTTGAGAATGTCTTGGAGTAAGGCATTTTTGAAAATAATATAGCAATATAAAGTGGGAAAGCGTCCGTGCTTTTGAACAATTAATAGACACTGCAGTAAATGTGGCAAAAAAAATGCAAAATGTAAATAAAACCGAATAAAAACATCTGTCTTGTCCAGGAACGGACGCTGCACAGACCGGTGTGCCATAGCCAATCAGAGCTACAGCAGGCCTGTATGCAAATAAGCCATTTGCCACACGGGCCTGCCATCATTCACCTTGAACTGGACTGTGTGTTTACAGGCAGTTGCAACCGCGCCACTTAAGAACATTAGAAAGCGTTCACCAAAATACACCTGAATGGATTTCTGCAGAATATGTAAATACCTCTTACATTTGGGAACTTTACAGTCCTATTGATTAAACAACCATGAAAAAGGTA
Organism: Coregonus lavaretus; assembly: GCF_964263955.1. NCBI lineage: Eukaryota > Metazoa > Chordata > Actinopteri > Salmoniformes > Salmonidae > Coregonus > Coregonus lavaretus. Next base: position 4,428 of record NW_028157688.1, read on the forward strand.
GGCTATCTCTCCCTCAGTTGTCTATGCAAATCAACAACAACAAGATCAACAACTAATGTTAGCCAGGTGTCAGGGAAAATGTATGGAGTAAAAAGTACGTTATTTTCTTTAGGAATGTAGTGAAATAAAAGTAAAAGTTGTCAAAAATATAAATAGCAAAGTAAAGTACAGATACCCCAAAAAACTACTTAAGTAGTACTTTACACCACTGCCTATTAGTACTAGAACCAGAATTAACATGTTTAACATACAAGGCTCTTGAGAAACGCTAGAGAAAATTACTGCACAAAAGGAAACTAAGGTGTAACAAGGAATATCCTAAAACGTGTACATTTCGTAATTGACCAAGATATGAAAACAGATAAAAACCATAATAGAACGAACACCCTAACTTTGTGTCAGCGCAGCCCTCTGAAAATGTCATGCAAATGTCGAGTCATTTCTTGCTTCCTAACACCCATTTTATTCCTCTCCTCCCTTGCCTCTCCCCATGGCGTCTTTATCCGCTCATTTCACCACTACTTACACAGTACTCAAGAGCTCTCTGCCCAAATTGCACTGAAGCTCCCATTCACTCCCCTAATGCCTATATTGATCCTTCATACAAAGGACAACCCCTACACACGTGTTAACTGACAAAGAGGCAGGACTGGTTTTTAAAAGCCCAGACAGCCAGGCCCATTTCAACAAATTGCTTTTTTTTTTGTCATTTAGCAGACGCTCTTATCCAGAGCGACTTACAGTTAGTGAGTGCATACATTTTCATACTGACCCCCGTGGGAAACGAACCCACAACCCTGGCGTTGCAAGCGCCATGCTCGACCAACTGAGCTACAGGGGACTCTTTCTATCGCCCTACGCTCCAGTCCCTCCTCCCCTCTCTGTCTCAATACTCTCTGTTGATGGATGACACCCAAACACTACAACAACACGACGACCAGCCAGCCCAGTACGTGACAGTACATGACAGAGGAAGGGTCTGAATGACACTGTCTGTGTCTGAAATAGTACCCTATTCCCTATATGGTGCACTACTTCCATGTATAGTGCACTACTATAGTGCACTACATCCAAGTAGTGCACTTTATAGGGATTATGGTGCCATTTCTATGAAGTCTGGGGGCCTGTCTGTTTTATGTCACATGCAGGCTGCCATAGAAGCAGAGGGGTAAAAATCCCGGCCAGAAGGGGAGAAACATTTGGTTGGGAATTTCGATTTAATTTGCTCTAAGACTAGTTTCCAGTTCTATCTATCTGGCCCCCATCCACAATCTGGCAGGCAGCCCCAGAGGTCTGACGGTGTCTGATAACAGCCCCCCCCCCCCCCCCCCTTTGTTATTAAGAGGTGTAAATGGACTCACAAAATCAAAATGGCCAACATGGGACAAAGCTAATATCAGAAATCACAGACTTCTTTCTCTTTCAAGCCTAACCCTTCTAACGCCTTGTTGTGACTGTACAGTGTGCAGCTGGAAGGGGGGGGGGACTGGGGGGGGGGGGGGGGGGGGTGTTGTACATGTGTAGGATGCGGCGGACACCCCTTTGCCAAATCACCCCCCTCCCCCTCCCCTGCTCCTCACCCCTCAATCCCGCCATGATAAAAAAAACAGGAGCACCTGTTGGCACCATGCATACAGTGGGGAAAAAAAGTATTTAGTCAGCCACCAATTGTGCAAGTTCTCCCACTTAAAAAGATGAGAGAGGCCTGTAATTTTCATCATAGGTACACGTCAACTATGACAGACAAAATGAGAAAAAAAAATCCAGAAAATCACATTGTAGGTTTTTGAATGATTTTATTTGCAAATTATGGTGGAAAATAAGTATTTGGTCAATAACAAAAGTTTCTCAATACTTTGTTATATACCCTTTGTTGGCAATGACACAGGTCAAACGTTTTCTGTAAGTCTTCACAAGGTTTGTTGCTGGTATTTTGGCCCATTCCTCCATGCAGATCTCCTCTAGAGCAGTGATGTTTTGGGGCTGTCGCTGGGTAACACGGACTTTCAACTCCCTCCAAAGATTTTCTATGGGGTTGAGATCTGGAGACTGGCTAGGCCACTCCAGGACCTTGAAATGCTTCTTACGAAGCCACTCCTTCGTTTCCCGGGCAGTGTGTTTGGGATCATTGTCATGCTGAAAGACCCAGCCACGTTTCATCTTCAATGCCCTTGCTGATGGAAGGAGGTTTTCACTCAAAATCTCACGATACATGGCCCCATTCATTCTTTCCTTTACACGGATCAGTCGTCCTGGTCCCTTTGCAGAAAAACAGCCCCAAAGCATGATGTTTCCACCCCCATGCTTCACAGTAGGTATGGTGTTCTTTGGATGCAACTCAGCATTCTTTGTCCTCCAAACACGACGAGTTGAGTTTTTACCAAAAAGTTCTATTTTGGTGTCATCTGACCATATGACATTCTCCCAATCCTCTTCTGGATCATCCAAATGCACTCTAGCAAACTTCAGACGGGCCTGGACATGTACTGGCTTAAGCAGGGGGACACGTCTGGCACTGCAGGATTTGAGTCCCTGGCGGCGTAGTGTGTTACTGATGGTAGGCTTTGTTACTTTGGTCCCAGCTCTCTGCAGGTCATTCACTAGGTCCCCCTGTGTGGTTCTGGGATTTTTGCTCACCGTTCTTGTGATCATTTTGACCCCACCGGGTGAGATCTTGTGTGGAGCCCCAGATCGAGGTAAATTATCAGTGGTCTTGTATGTCTTCCATTTCCTAATAATTGCTCCCACAGTTGATTTCTTCAAACCAAGCTGCTTACCTATTGCAGATTCAGTCTTTCCAGCCTGGTGCAGGTCTACAATTTTGTTTCTGGTGTCCTTTGACAGCTCTTTGGTCTTGGCCATAGTGGAGTTTGGAGTGTGACTGTTTGAGGTTGTGGACAGGTGTCTTTTATACTGATAACAAGTTCAAACAGGTGCCATTAATACAGGTAACGAGTGGAGGACAGAGGAGCCTCTTAAAGAAGAAGTTACAGGTCTGTGAGAGCCAGAAATCTTGCTTGTTTGTAGGTGACCAAATACTTATTTTCCACCATAATTTGCAAATAAATTCATAAAAAATCCTACAATGTGATTTTCTGGAAAGAAAATTCTCAATTTGTCTGTCATAGTTGACGTGTACCTATGATGAAAATTACAGGCCTCTCTCATCTTTTTAAGTGATAAAACTTGCACAATTGGTGGCTGACTAAATACTTTTTTCCCCCACTGTATGTAATATGTAACGTAAACGTCTCACACTGTGGTTAAAAAGAATACCACAATGATGAAGGAGGAGAGAGGAGGAACCAGCCGGCAAATGAAACATCAGGAATGTTTCCCAAATGACACCCTATTCCCTAGAACCCCATAGGGCTCTGGTCGAACAAAGTGCACTACATAGGGAATATGGTGCCATTCAGGATGTACTCCAGGAGTTGCATGGTACCTCATTATTGTAGTGTTGAGCTGAGTGTTGTACTATACTGTAATATATTCCATCCAGCTATGTGGAGGCCAGAACAGTACAGCTCTTAGTATGCGCTACAGGTTCTCCTCTCTTTGTCCCAGGAGACAATGATAAATGAACACTTCCCCGCTCAGAAAGACCCAGCATGTCACTACTACGCTGTAACCGTGCTCTCCTCTCCTCCTCCTCCTCTCCTCCTCCCATTGTTAGAGCCATATTCACAGCTCTAATTAAATTGGCTTTAAAAACATCCATTCCTGACGACAAAGGACTGGAAAGATGAAGATGAATATGAAGATGTGAATTCATTATTGAATGAGCCTTACACACTGTGTAAACAGGTATTGTAATATGAGTAATGCACTTGCATTAATGTGGGTACAGATGTAGGATCTTCATTTGAGCCGGTTTGCTACAGCAGGAAAAGAATCCTGCAGCAACAGGAAATGTGAATTATTATGTTGATTATAATTCATGGACATTTTTGTAGGGGTTGATACATCTTTCTAAGTGGAAATTACAAACGTTAGAATACATTTTAAACCTCAAAGTTATCCTGCAACAGGGTGATCAGATTAAGATCCTACACCTGTATGTGTGTATTTTATGTATGAAACCTGGCTGTGTGGCCTTTTGCAGAAAATTTGAACTCAACAAAAATTTGACCATGACACTACTGTAGTAGCCTACTGTAGGTCTGTGTGAAAATAGTGTAAGACCTTTAATATGATACATCAACCTAATGTATTTCATGAAGAAAAATAACATACAAAAATATGCTTTTTTCCCTTTTTGTGCGTGACATGTCGAGCTCTAAGGTGTGGACAGACAGCCACCATCCCTCCTGTTCTAATTAGCGTCTGTTAGCTTGTGGAGACTTTAATTATTACTGCGATGAGAAGAGATGTTCCTGAGGTGTTTCTATCTCAGACTCTGGTGTCAGTCTGCTCCTAGGGTTTCTACAGGCACACAGGCTAACATCTGGGCTGTGACCTCATCAGGGTTGTTGTAACTACGGTAACTCTCATCCAGCATTCTATTTTGAGACTATGCCATCTTTACTGTCAGTCTGTTAGCTTAGGCTCTCTGTGTACCAAATGGCACCCTATTCCGTATATAGTGCACCACTTTTGACCAGAGCCCAGCCATAATTAAAAGTAGTGCACTATATAGGGAATAGGGTGCAATTTGGGACACATCCTTAGTTTTGTATAATGAACAAACAAGCATAAACTCTCCTCAAAGAGATCACCAGAATATCAAATAAACGTCAGTTAGACAGCAGGCTGCCATTAGACCACACAATTCACGCCAGACTTTCTACCATTACATTTTAGTCATTTAGCAGATGCTCTTATCCAGAGCAACTTACATGAGCAATTAGGGTTAAGTGCCTTGCTCAAGGGCACATCGACAGATTTTTCACCTAGTCGGCTCGGGGATTAGAACCAGCGACCTTTCGGTTACTGGCACAACGCTCTTAACCACTAAGCTACCTGCCGTACCATGAAATCCACCACTGTCTACACAGCAGGAATATGGTGTGTTGTGGGCAAAAGTTGGAATACAGACGTTTATTTAATAGTGAGGGACACATTTCACGTTACATCTGGTAAGTAGAGTTCCTAGACAATATACACATGCCTTTTTTGACAGGAAAAGAAAATGGTGGTGAAGCAGGCTATATTGTGGTATAGTTATTTTCTGTTGCCACCCATCAGAACGATGCACAACTCAGGGAGTCCAACCAATACACAGACTCCCGGTGTTGTGTCCCAAAGCTAGCACTAACCCACTGATCCATTGCTGATCCATCACTGTTGGTGGTCTCTGAGGCTTGCCACCCCTGCCTTGCCATGCCAGAAGCCCAGTCTCTGAGGCTCTGCCTGGGTTGATGTTGACTGTAAATCCCCTAGTGGAGCCTGGGCCTTGGAGGGCGATGCCACGGCGCTGCATTGTCCACCCGGGGAACAAACAAGTTCCCCACAGGTATGCGCTGTTGCTCTGTGTGGTACCACTCCCTGGGGGAAAGGGGTGTGTGCGTGCACGTGTGTGTACTTATGCGTATGTGTTTGCACAACAACAGCAGTGATGAACACACAGGGAGTACACTGAGGGCCCGTCCCGCAGGCCCCCGGGGGAATCCACCACAGTGCCGCCAATGTGCACGGCAGCGTGACCGAGACAGGGGCACGGGAACTCGGGAAGTTACTGACGCACCGCACGACGTTGGAAAGGAAGCGGCTGTTTTACAAGGACAACAAACTGCTTAGACAGGAGAAACACTGTGTCCAAACATAGATCCAAGTGCTTGGACACACACACACACTCACACACACCGTACGGTCGGCTATTGATATCCATACCCAGGTTGAACCAATGGGCAGCAGACTGGGGTAGTGTCCCAAATAGCACCCTATTCCCTACATATTGTAGTGCACTACATTTGACCAGGGCCGATAGGGCTCGAGTCAAAAGTAGTGCACTATATAGGGAATAGGGTGCTATTTGGGCAGCAGACTGTCAGTATTAGCCCTGAGGCAGGCCTCTTTAGATAGAACAGTAATCTGTAAGGAGGGCTAACTCCAGCTCTCCCCCTGCTATGGAACTGTACTGCTGCCGATTAGGGATGTCACAAGCACTGGCTCCAGAATCACAGATGTGGAATGAATAGAGGCTCCTTTCATTTACATGAATACTAACGGAGGAAAGTGGGTTAGCTAAATAAATAAACAGTCTATCAAAACGCATGGGATATCATGATGAAAAGAGCAGACAGAATCACCAAACCATGTCTAAATCATTTCACTTCACGTGACACAGGATCTCATGGAACTAAATAGGGGACTGTGTGAACAGTGTAGTGCCTTAGTCGTAAACATTAAATGTACAATAATCATATTTTATTTTGCCATAAAGATTTATGATGCCAAATCTTGCAGCATTTCAGCAACAACAGAAAAATCGAATCAACATCTGATGATATGGTCTGTGAATTATGTTTCCAAGTTATAGTGAATGTACTTTCCCAGGTTGTTCAT
>NW_028157687.1:0-1000 GCF_964263955.1 Coregonus lavaretus
CAGACCCACAAAGAATTTGAAAACAAATCAAATTTTGATAAACTCCCATATCTATTGGGTGAAATACCACAGTGTGCTATCACAGCAGCAAGATTTGTGACCTGTTGCCACAAGAAACGGGCAACCAGTGAAGAACAAACACCATCGTAAATACAACCCGTATTTATGTTTATTTATTTTCCCTTTTGCATTTTAACTGTTTGCACATCGTTATAACACTGTACATAGCCATAATATGACATTTTAAATGCCTCTACTCCTCTGAAACGTTTGTGCGTGTAATGTTTACTGTAATTTTGGATTGTTTATTTCACCTTTGTTTATTATCTATTTCACTTGCTTTGGCAATATAAACATATGTTTTCCATGCCAATAAAGCCCTTTGAATTGAAGAGAGAGAGAGAGAGAGAGAGAGAGAGAGAGAGAGAGAGAGAGAGAGAGAGAGAGAGAGAGAGAGAGAGAGAGAGAGAGAGAGAGAGAGAGAGAGAGAGAGAGAGAGAGAGAGAGAGAGAGAGAGAGAGAGAGAGAGAGAGAGAGAGAGAGAGGAGAGAGCCTGTCTGTTAACAGTGAGATCCCATGGGAGCCCTCCTCTCCTCCATTTGTGTACCAGATGCTGCCAGTGCTGACTTTGTTCCTGGCATTCTGCAGGGAAACAACAGAACGCATCAAACACACTCAGATGCCATTACAGACCTGTCTCTCTGTACCACAACATTCTGACTGGATTATTTTCAACAATGGAGATTTTACCTGCACAGTCTTCTGCCAGATATTTACAAAACCAAATGATGAAAATAGCTACATTTTATACACTTGAAAACTGGGTAACGTTGTTACTGAAATGCATGACCAAACAGTTGCAGGTCTCCCTTGGAAAATAGGTATTTTTATAGAGTACAAACACACATATGAAATCAATATTATGATAATCTCTTTGTGGGGAAAAAAATTGTGTAGTGGCTCGGTCAATAAAGAAGTGGTCAGATGACGCAGATGCTAA
>NW_028157686.1:5000-102500 GCF_964263955.1 Coregonus lavaretus
CCTTATTTGTTCATCAAACATGGTGAATAACTCACCCAGGTTAATGAGAAGGGTGTGCTTGAAAGGATGTACATAACTCTGCAATGTTGGGTTGTGTCTCAGTCTTAAATCATTTTCCACACACAGTCTGTGCCTGTATTTCGTTTTCATGCTAGTAAGGGCCGAGAAACGACTCTCACATAGCTACGTGGTTGCAAAGGGCACCAGTGTCTTAACAGCGTGACATGCCAAGGCAGGATACTCTGAGCGCTTCTGATTAAATTAAATTTTCACAGAACCGCTTGTAGCAATTTCGATGAGGCTCTCTTGTTCAGATATCGGTAGGTGGACTGGAGGCAGGGCATGAAAGGGATAACGAATCCAGTGGTTTGTGTCGTCCGTTTGGGGAAGGTACCTGCGTAATTACGCACCCAGCTCACTCAGGTGCTTCTCTATATCACAGTTGACATTGTCCGTAAGCTTGAGTTCATTTGCACACAAAGAAAATCATACAATGATGGAAAGACCTGTGTGTTGTCCTTGTTAATGCAGGCAGAGAAGAGCTCCAACTTCTTAATCATAGCCTCAATTTTGTCCCCCACATTGAATATAGTTGCGGAGAGTCCCTGTAATCTTAGATTCAGATCATTCAGGCGAGAAAAAAACATCACCCAGATATGCCAGTGTGAGAAACTCGTCATCATGCAAGCGGTCAGACAAGTGAAAATTATGGTCAGTAAAGAAAACGTTATGCTAGTCTCGCAAATTAAAACAATGTGTCAAAACTTTGCCCCTTGATAACCCAGCGCACTTCTGTATGTTGTAAAAGCGTTACATGGTCGCTGCCCATATCATTGCATAATGCAGAAAATACACGAGAGTTCAGGGGCCTTGCTTTAACAAAAGTTAACCATTTTCACTGTAGTGTCCAAAACGTCTTTCAAGTGGTCAGGCCTTCCCTTGGCAGCAAGAGCCTCTCTGTGGATGCTGCAGTGGTCTGGCTGACTGGCTGACTGGCTGGTTGACTGACTGACTGATAGTTTGATTGACTTGCTGATTGACTGACTGATTGATTGACTGACTGATTGACTGGCTGACCTGCTGAAGTCGACCCTGGCCAGTAGCTCCCGTCTCTTCCGGCTCTCCTTCTCTCTCTTTAACTCCATCTCTTTTTCTGCAGACAGGCAGTCTTCATACGGAGCGTCATCAACATCAAGGTCACCTGACAGGATGAACCTACGGAGGGGGAGGGGCATATGTTGAACACACCTATATTTCTGAGGAGTATTTGGTTGTAATGTTTTAGCTCATCCTCCAGCAGAGCTACTGGGTGGGCTTTTGTTGCAGCCCCACTCTAACACACCGCAGGACCTTGGTACGCTGACTCAGGGCTGATATAATATAGTGATATAGTTGTAATATTCACCTGCCCCCGTCCTCTCTGTTCCCGATAGCGATGAGGGCCTCTAGGTCCGTCCCCTTTAGGCCGTAGTGCAACAGCTCTTTGGCAGCGTCCACGTTCTCCGGGACACGCTCCACACACTCATGGAGCACCCACGACCGCTTATGGATCTTACTCTATACACACAGAGAGCGGACACACAGACAGGCAGAGAGACACAGACAGAGAGACACAGACAGGCAGAGACACACAGACAGGCAGAGACACACAGACAGGCAGAGACACACAGGCAGAGACACACAGACAGGCAGAGAGACACAGACAGAGAGACAGAGAGACACAGACAGAGAGACAGAGAGACACAGACAGAGAGACAGAGAGACACAGACAGAGAGACACAGACAGGCAGGCAGACACAGACAGACAGGCAGAGAGACACAGACAGAGAGACACACACAGGCAGCGAGACACAGACAGGCAGAGAGACACACACAGGCAGAGAGACACACACAGGCAGAGAGACACACACAGGCAGAGAGACACAGACAGGCAGAGAGACACAGACAGGCAGAGAGACAGACAGACAGGCAGGCAGAGAGACAGACAGACAGGCAGGCAGAGAGACACAGACAGGCAGGCAGAGAGACACAGTCAGGCAGGCAGAGAGACACAGTCAGGCAGGCAGAGAGACACAGACAGGCAGAGAGACACAGACAGGCAGAGAGACACAGATAGGCAGAGAGACACAGACAGGCAGAGAGAAACAGTTTGTTCTAATATGTACACAATAGCAATACTATCATAACTATTCAGAGACAGAGAGAGAAAGAGAGAGAGGGAGAGAGAGCGAAAGAGAGCGAAAGAAAGAGAGAGCGAGAGGGAGAGCGAAAGAGAGCGAAAGAAAGAAAGAGAGAGAGAGAGAGAGAGAAAGAGAAAGAGAGGGGTTGAGGTAGAGAGAGAGAGAGAGAGAGAGAGAGAGAGAGAGTGGTTGAGGTAGAGAGAGAGAGAGAGAGAGAGAGAGAGAGAGAGAGAGAGAGAGAGAGAGAGAGTGGTTGAGGTAGAGAGAGAGAGAGAGGGTAGAGAGAGAGAGAGAGAGAGAGAGAGAGAGAGAGTGGTTGAGGTAGAGAGAGAGAGAGAGGTAGAGAGAGAGAGAGAGAGAGAGAGAGAGAGAGTGGTTTGAGGTAGAGAGAGAGAGAGAGAGAGGGGTTGAGGTGAGAGAGAGAGAGAGAGAGAGAGAGAGAGAGGAGAGGGGTTGAGGTAGAGAGAGAGAGAGAGAGAGAGAGAGAGAGAGAGAGAGAGAGAGAGAGAGAGAGAGAGGGGTTGAGGTAGAGAGAGAGAGAGAGAGAGAGAGAGAGAGAGGGGTTGAGGTAGAGAGAGAGAGAGAGAGGGGATGAGGTAGAGAGAGAGAGAGAGAGGGGATGAGGTAGAGAGAGAGAGGAGACAGTGTACCAAGTAGTCCTGTATAGATGCGATGCTGACAGTGCTCTTCCTCCACTGTCTCTGGTAGACCAGGTCTGAGTCTAGACCGTATGCCTGGGCCAGGGACAGGGCCTCGCCATACTCCTCATTGTCTATCTGGAGAGACACACACTCACATCATCATCATCATCATCATCATCATCTTCTAAAAATCTACCAGCCACTCAAAAAAACAGATGGACATGCTTTGTAATGTTTCTAAAACAATAAATGTATTACTAGTAACACGGAACTAATGTGGAATATCGTTTAAACTTTTAACCAAAATATCACAGATGAGACAAATGTTCACCTGCCCCTTTAAGGGTGGGATGTTACCGTAGTAACACGACTGGAGTCATGTTTGTGCCTGTGAGATTGAGTCTGACTAGTAGAAGCATCGTCATCTCTTCCCTAGCAGTTGAAACTCAAACAGAAAAACGACCTAGCTTGGTAAATAACCAAGAAACACAAGGGCACAGTCTCACTAAAGTAGACATTCGTTTCAAGGAAATTAGACCAACTTTAATGCCTGTGCACAGCACTTATTAAAACAAATATTCCACTCAGCTCTTCCGGTGCTCACAGCCCCCAGCCAGGCAGCGTGAGGTGGAAAAGGCTAGATAGGATTCGTAGTTCTTTGATTTTGTGCGATTAATTCACCAGCTATGAAACAAAACGGCAGAAAAACAGCTACTGCAGCATTTAGTTTACTATAAATGGATCATACTTGACTTTTCATTCACAAATGCGAGTGAAATGCTCGCGCTGTGGAGCCCTGACCATATGCCGACGTGGCTGGTGAAATAGACATCTTACCCGCCAATGCCCAAATCTAACCGTATTTAGTAGGTGGCAGGTGTTAATTCTAGGCCCTGATCACCATGATAGCTATTACCTTTAAGCATATCTACAAAATACATTTACTGGGTGTCTCTGTGTGTGTGTGTCTGTGTCTGTGTGTGTGTGTCTGTGTCTCTGTGTGTGTGTCTGTGTCTCTGTGTGTGTGTCTGTGTCTCTGTGTGTGTGTCTGTGTCTCTGTGTGTGTGTCTGTGTCTCTGTGTGTGTGTGTGTGTGTGTGTGTCTCTGTGAACCACATCAGACAGAGACATCGTAGCTGTAGGGTATCTCTCTCTCATACACACACACACACTAACCTTCACACACACACACTCTCCTATCCTCCCCTCTCTTCTCTCTCCTCTCCCCCCTACACTCTCTCCTATCCTCCTCCCATGTGCCTTTGGTTAATTTGACTACTTGGGAATGTCAGTCAGTCATTTTGTATTTTGGGAATGGTGCTCGTGTCGTGAGGTCATCGTCATGGTGACTTACCTTCCTTTGGTACAGCTCTTCAGGCGTGGTGGAGCGCAGGCTGACCAGACGGTAACTCTTGACGACGGTGCGGGGCCGTTTCCGTGGCGGTGCGAAGCGTTCCATCTCAGTGACGTAGTACAGCCCCTGCTTCACGTAACCAGAGTAACGGGCCTTGGCTGACGACTCTTCATCAGAGTCCGAGTCTCCTTCCTCACCCTCCGTAGCCACACCCTCCATGTTACTGTCCTGACGACCTCTCTTCTGGGCCAGATGCACTTCACACTGGGAGTGGGCGGTAGGGGGAGAGTGAGGAGAGAGGAAGAGAGAGGAGAAGGGGAGAGAGGAGAGAGAAATAATTGGCTATATGTAATTTGTGTGAACCGGAAACCCGTAGCATAACATGTGTGGTAGGCTGAATCCTCTCTCTCCCTCCTCTTTCTAGTCAGCACTGGTCCAGCCTTTCTTATTGATGCTGCTGTCTCTGCCTCAGCCATGTCCTCCTCACTAGCCCAGTTAAAGCTGCACTTGAAAACGCTCGTAATATAACACCTGCCTCGGACTAAGTGTTGTTAGATGCTTTTTTGCCCTCCTGCATCCCTTCATACACAGAAGATCTCCCCTAAACATAGAATCACATGGTTTATTGGGCTCTCTGTTACCTGGTACATTCTAATGCTAGATTGTATTTTCAACCAGCAACTATCAGGAAAGAACACTGATCACATTTTTTTTTCTCACACTTTTACAGTGTTAGTTTCATCAGCTGTTTTACAATATGATATCAAAACACAGGAAAAACTAAATTGACTGCACTGGGATTTTAAAGAATCCTGTAAGGGTCTGCGGACTTCCACAGGCCTCAAGTTTCCTTTTAAGAGGCATTTTCTGTAACACAGGTATGATTGAAGAATGAAGCAGGTGGTAAACACGGGGGCCTTTGCTACACAGAAAGCAGCAGTTGACTACTCCATCGTCAACACTGATTAAAATCAGTAGACCATCAGTATCAATATCTTTGAAAATACAAGTATAAGTAGCATTAGCTTATATAACAATTCAATCCCGTTTTCATTTATCATATTTTGAACCAGAGTGAGGCCTATCTATTGTTGAGGATAATTCACCATCGTCATTGGAAAAGCCTACAATTATGCAAATGAGGAAACTAAATGAACAGCTCTCTTACCGATTCAATACTGAAATAACATCACTGCCTGATGGGCATCATAAGGAAAACACAAACAAGATATTTAGTATACTTTGTCCTGACGCGATACCATGGACATATAACTACATTGTATGATTGATGAATAGCAAGGATATAGATAGAGCCAGGATCAGCTTCCCCTCCTCCAATCCTAACCTTAACCATTACTCGGGAAAATGCTTCACTGATCCCAGATCAGCGTCTAGGGGCAACTTCACCCTACACCCTCTTCTAAAGCCCCTGGCGTGCCCACCCTGACACCCTACACCCAATTCTAGAGCCCCTGGTGTGCCCACCCTGACACTCCTACACCCTCTTCTAGAGCCCCTGGTGTGCCCACCCTGACACCCTACACCCTCTTCTAGAGCCCCTGGTGTGCCCACCCTGACACCCTACACCCTCTTCTAAAGCCCCTGGCGTGCCCACCCTGACTCTCCTACACCCTCTTCTAGAGCCCCTGGCGTGCCCACCCTGACACCCTACACCCTCTTCTAAAGCCCCTGGCGTGCCCACCCTGACACCCTACACCCTCTTCTAGAGCCCCTGGCGTGCCCACCCTGACTCTCCTACACCCTCTTCTAGAGCCCCTGGTGTGCCCACCCTGACTCTCCTACACCCTCTTCTAAAGCCCCTGGCGTGCCCACCCTGACACCCTACACCCTCTTCTAAAGCCCCTGGCGTGCCCACCCTGACACTCTAGTGATTAATGACGATCAACAGCAGGTCTATAGGGCTCTCTCTCTCTCTTTCAACATTACACTTACAAAGGTTCCAAAAGAATACATGTCAAATGTCATATTATGTATACAGCGGGGAGAACAAGTATTTGATACACTGCCGATTTTGCAGGTTTTCCTACTTACAAAGCATGTAGAGGTCTGTCATTTTTATCATAGGTACACTTCAACTGTGAGAGATGGAATCTAAAACAAAAATCCAGAAAATCACATTGTATGATTTTTAAGTAATTAATTTGCATTTTATTGCATTACATAAGTATTTGATCACCTACCAACCAGAAAGAATTCCGGCTCTCACAGACCTGTTAGTTTTTCTTTAAGAAGCGCTCCTGTTCTCCACTCATTACCTGTATTAACTGCACCTGTTTGAGCTCGTTACCTGTATAAAAGACACCTGTCCACACACTCAATCAAACAGACTCCAACCTCTCCACAATGGCCAAGACCAGAGAGCTGTGTAAGGACATCAGGGATAAAATTGTAGACCTGCACAAGGCTGGGATGGACTACAGGATAATAGGCAAGCAGCTTGGTGAGAAGGCAACAACTGTTGGTGCAATTATTAGAAAATGGAAGAAGTTCAAGATGACGGTCAATCACCCTCGGTCTGGGGCTCCATGCTAGATCTCACCTCGTGGGGCATCAATGATCATGAGGAAGGTGAGGGATCAGCCCAGAACTACACGGCAGGACCTGGTCAATGACCTGAAGAGAGCTGGGACCACAGTCTCAAAGAAAACCATTAGTAACACACTACGCCGTCATGGATTAAAATCCTGCAGCGCACGCAAGGTCCCCCTGCTCAAGCCAGCGCATGTCCAGGCCCATCTGAAGTTTGCCAATGACCATCTGGATGATCCAGAGGAGGAATGGGAGAAGGTCATGTGGTCTGAGGCCATCATTGAAAATAAGAATTTGTGCTTCACTGACTTTCCTAGTTAAAAATTATTGGGTAGCGGAATGACTTTTACTTCCCTCCAGGCCTGAGGGCACACACTTTCTAGTAGTATTAAATTGAAGATATGGCAAATAGGAGTAGCAATATCGTTCGCTATTATCCTCAGTAATTTTCCATCCAAGTTTTCCAGGTGGCTTTTTTCACCTCTTCCACACTCACTTTACGGAATTCAAAATTACAATGCTTGTATTTTCATAATTTAGTCAGTTATACTTGGATGTGTAGAGTCAGCGTTTGTTGCTGGAATGTCATGCCTAAGTTTGACAATTAAAAAATAATTAAAGTAGTTGGCAATATCAGTGAGTTTTGTGATGAATGAGCCATCTGACTCAATGAATGATGGAGCTGAGTTTGCCTTGCCTTGCCAAAAATCCAGAAAATCACAATGTATGATTTTTAAGTCATTAATTTGCATTTTATTGCATGACATAAGTATTTGATACATCAGAAAAGCAGAACTTAATATTTGGTACAGAAACCTTTGTTTGCAATTACAGAGATCATAAGTTTCCTGTAGGTCTTGACCAGGTTTGCACACACTGCAGCAGGGATTTTGGCCCACTCCTCCATATAGACCTTCTCCAGATCCTTCAGGTTTTGGGGCTGTAGCTAGGCAACAAAGACTTTCAGCTCCCTCCAAAGCTTTTCTATTGGGTTCAGGTCTGGAGACTGGCTAGGCCACTCCAGGACCTTGAGATGCTTCTTACGGAGCCACTCCTTAGTTGCCCTGGCTGTGTGTTTCGGGTCGTTATCGTGCTGGAAGACCCAGCCACGACCCATCTTCAATGCTCTTACTGAGGGAAGGAGGTTGTTGGCCAAGATCTCGCAATACATGGCCCCATCCATCCTCCCCTCAATACGGTGCAGTCGTCCTGTCCCCTTTGTAGAAAAGCATCCCCAAAGAATGATGTTTCCACCTCCATGCTTCACGGTTGGGATGGTGTTCTTGGGGTTGTATTCATCCTTCTTCTTCCTCCAAACACAGCGAGTGGAGTTTAGACCAAAAAGCTATATTTTTGTCTCATCAGACCACATGACCTTCTCCCATTCCTCCTCTGGATCATCCAGATGGTCATTGGCAAACTTCAGACGGGCCTGGACATGCGCTGGCTTGAGCAGGGGGACCTTGCGTGCGCTGCAGGATTTTAATCCATGACGGCGTAGTGTGTTACTAATGGTTTTCTTTGAGACTGTGGTCCCAGCTCTCTTCAGGTCATTGACCAGGTCCTGCCGTGTAGTTCTGGGCTGATCCCTCACCTTCCTCATGATCATTGATGCCCCACGAGGTGAGATCTTGCATGGAGCCCCAGACCGAGGGTGATTGACCGTCATCTTGAACTTCTTCCATTTTCTAATAATTGCACCAACAGTTGTTGCCTTCTCACCAAGCTGCTTGCCTATTGTCCTGTAGCCCATCCCAGATTTTTGTTTTAGATTACGTCTCTCACAGTTGAAATGTACCTATGATCAAATTTACAGACCTCTACATGCTTTGTAAGTAGGAAAACCTGCTAAATCGGCAGTGGTCTAAGGCACTGCATCGCAGTGCTAACTGTGCCACTAGAGATCCTGGTTCGAATCCAGGCTATGTCGCAGCCGGCCGCGACCGGGAGACTCATGGGCGGCGCACAATTGGCCCAGTGTCGTCCAGGGTAGGGGAGGGAATGGCCGGCAGGGATGTAGCTCAGTTGATAGAGCATGGTGTTTGCAACGCTAGGGTTGAGAGTTCGATTCCCACGGGGGGCCAGTATAAAAAAATTAATAATAATGTATACACTAACTGTAAGTCGCTCTGGATAAGAGCGTCTGCTAAATTACGTAATGTAATGTATCAAATACTTGTTCTCCCCACTGTGTATGTATATATATATATATATATATATGATATACTTTATTCAGTCAGTTCAACAGTTTATGAACTATCAAGCTTGCTGTTCGTCAATCAAACCCCCAGTAACATAGCCTGGGCGCCACCATATATCAAACCCCCAGTAACATAGCCTGGGCGCCACCATATGAAACACGCCAGGGTCCAAAGCTAACTCTTTTTCCTTCACTGGCCTGGCCAAAAATCTACTGGCACGAACAGAATTTCTCCTGGCACGGACATGGTGTAATTCTTAAATGCATTGGGGTCATGCAGGGCCTATGGGTTGGCATGCTTTCTCTCTATATTCAGATATTAAAAAGCTACATGAGTTATTATGTTATTTATTAAACGCTGTATAATATAATTTAGCATGGCAAGTCATTATTCTTTTTTAGAATTGCATTGTATTAATTGCATTCATTTTTGTATCAAAAGTCATTTTGAGAAGATTTGAAAATAGGACGCTGCCCCTTTAAGACAAATGTGCAAAAAGAGATATCGTCATGGCTACAGTAGGCTAGCAAAGACCAACGCCATGTTTATTTTTGTTGCTTTCTTTTAGCAGACTAGCAACAGTAGCCAGCACATTGCCAGTATGTTCACTATTGAAAATCACTTTCCCTAAAATATATAAGCCCAGCTAGTACATAGATCTTGTTTGCTCTGGACAGGTCGCGTGTGCTTCGTGAAGGCATCAACTCAACTGCTCGAGAAGTGACTGGCGGGAGTGTGGTGGTGCTTGAATGAACGGCCAATCATATTGCTTGAATACAAAAAGCATGACATTTACACATGGAGTCTTCAAATGGTTTTCAATGGTAGACTGCGACAGAGCAGGTTAATGTTTAACTGGAAATGACGAGATCCACGCCCCGACTTGTTTTTAGAGTGTGGTGGTGCTTGAATGAACGGCCATTCCTCCTCAGTTAGACTGCCGTCATATCTTAACACAGTAGCCTAATGTTTAGCTGGGGGAAAAAAATCATTTCACTTCATCAATTTGGACTATTTTGTGTATGTCCATTACATGAAATCCAAATAAAAATCCATTTAAATGACAGGTTGTAATGCAACAAAATAGGAAAAATGCCAAGGGGGGTGAATTCTTTTGCAAGGCACTGTAAATATAATGAAAGAAAAACCTCAATGTAGCCTATAGATATGAATTGCACCAGAAAGATACATTTATGGATTTTTTTAATGCTTTGTTTTCTCTTTATTGAACCCGCCCGGCACCCACCAGCCCTTCAGCCCCACAATATTTCATGACCCTAAACCCATCTGTTCCACGGACATAACCGCAGGGACTGTGGGTTATGAGTCAACCCATGCATCACTACACACACACACACACACACACACACACACACACACACACACACACACACTCCTCCCTCTAGGTTTGTGGGTTGCTGAGCAATGCACTAACCCCATATTTGCTCCAGGGGTGCCACACTATGACTGACCATGTAAAACAACCCATTTCACTTTAATTTTTTCGGACTTTCTCTAGTCGACAGAAGATAAAAACCATCATCCCTTTATTTTTCTCTCACCATTCTCCCCTCTCTCCCCTCCCTCCCACCTCTCTCCCCTCCCTCCCTCCAACTATCCTCCCCCCTCCAGCCCGATATCCCTCCAGACAGCCAACTCACCCGCCCGTCCGCCCATCCATCTACCCTCCCTCCCTCCAGCCCGCCCGCCCGCCCTCCCTCCTTCCAGCCCTCCCTCCCTCCAGTCCTCCCTACCTCACGCCATCCCCCCAGCCAGCCAGTCCTCCCTCCCTCCCTCCCTCCCTCCCTCCAGCCAACCCCTCTCCAGCCAGTCCTCCCTCCCTCCCTCCCTCCCTCCCTCCCTCCAGCCAACCCCTCTCCAGCCAGTCCTCCCTCCCTCCCTCCCTCCCTCCCTCCTCCCTTCTCCCCCACTCCTTACCTCCAGAGTAAGGAAGCCCCCATCCTGGGCGGCGGTAACCCGCGGCGATGGTTGGAACCACTCACAGCTCTTGCCCAGGAGGTTGTGTAGGGTTTTAACAGACGACACAGTCAGAGAACCAGAACACCGGGCCAGGATCAACACACACTCTGACCACCATGCCACCTCACACAGAGGGTAGTATTGTGCCTTGTCTGGGGGAAGAACACACAACAAACCACATATGTTATACACTACACACACTACAATACACTACACACTACACACCACACACACACATTATTCTACAATGTAGAAAATAGTAAAAATAAAGAAAAACCCTGGAATGAGTAGGTGTGTCCAAACTTTTGACTGGTACTGTATAATTATGCATAGCTTAACACATTATTAATACTGTTATGTTTTGTGTTTCTTTTGCTTTTCAAGTCTTGTGCTATCACCCTCTTAGGAACCTGAAGGAGGAAATGGAGGAAGTCAACAGCGCCAGCTGAAATGGAGGAAGTCAACAGCTCCAGCTGAAATGGAGGAAGTCAACAGCGCCAGCTGAAATGGAGGAAGTCAACAGCTCCAGCTGAAATGGAGGAAGTCAACAGCTCCAGCTGAAATGGAGGAAGTCAACAGCTCCAGCTGAAATGGAGGAAGTCAACAGCTCCAGCTGAAATGGAGGAAGTCAACAGCGCCAGCTGAAATGGAGGAAGTCAACAGCGCCAGCTGAAATGGAGGAAGTCAACAGCTCCAGCTGAAATGGAGGAAGTCAACAGCGCCAGCTGAAATGGAGGAAGTCAACAGCGCCAGCTGAAATGGAGGAAGTCAACAGCTCCAACTGAAATGGAGGAAGTCAACAGCGCCAGCTGAAATGGAGGAAGTCAACAGCGCCAGCTGAAATGGAGGAAGTCAACAGCTCCAGCTGAAATGGAGGAAGTCAACAGCGCCGGCTGAAATGGAGGAAGTCAACAGCTCCAGCTGAAATGGAGGAAGTCAACAGCGCCAGCTGAAATGGAGGAAGTCAACAGCTCCAGCTGAAATGGAGGAAGTCAACAGCTCCAGCTGAAATGGAGGAAGTCAACAGCGCCAGCTGAAATGGAGGAAGTCAACAGCTCCAGCTGAAATGGAGGATGTCAACAGCGCCAGCTGAAATGTCATTCTCAGTTGTCTGACGAGATGGAAACCAGTGTGTACAGATCAGAGGCCATACGTCTCGGAGGTGTAAACATAATAATAAACTGTGAATGTTATTTTTTGTTCATTTATAAGTAATTTCCAAGTTTATATAATGTTGAACAGTATGGAGTGGGGGACTGTTGGGGAATGACTTCTAAACTTGAAATATCCTTATTCATGTTATCATATTAGGACAGGAAGTTGACATTCTGTCAGAACATCTCAGGGATCCTATGGAGAGGAGAAGGACCACAGTCTGGTTCCAGTCAACAGATAAGGAAGGACAGCCGTGAGTTGGGGAGGAGGGGGGGAATTTGGGCCGAGGTCAGATGAAGTGAGAAAGAACAGGCACCACTAAAGTCCTGCCTAGCAACAGAGATGTATTGGCTGTCCAGGTGCACTTGTGTAAACATGTCTTTGTCTCTTCAGCTGTTTGACACGGTGGGTGAATAAACTTGGGTTGAGCTTTTCCTAGTTGTCCGTTTGAGTTTTTACTCAATTTGTCAGAACCTAACACTACACACATTATACTACACACACGACACTACACACACACATTATAATTTACACCGACACATTATACTACACACACAGCGTCAGTAGCAGTGTCTCTGTCCTGCTAGCGTCAGTAGCAGCGTCTGTCCTGCTAGCGTCTCTGTCCTGCTAGCGTCTCTGTCCTGCTAGCGTCTCTATCCTGCTAGCGTCAGTAGCAGTGTCTCTGTCCTGCTAGCGTCAGTAGCAGCGTCTCTGTCCTGCTAGCGTCAGTAGCAGTGTCTCTGTCCTGCTAGCGTCTCTATCCTGCTAGCGTCAGTAGCAGTGTCTCTGTCCTGCTAGCGTCAGTAGCAGTGTCTCTGTCCTGCTAGCGTCTCTATCCTGCTAGCGTCAGTAGCAGTGTCTCTGTCCTGCTAGCGTCAGTAGCAGCGTCTCTGTCCTGCTAGCGTCAGTAGCAGTGTCTCTGTCCTGCTAGCGTCTCTGTCCTGCTAGCGTCAGTAGCAGCGTCTCTGTCCTGCTAGCGTCAGTAGCAGTGTCTCTGTCCTGCTAGCGTCTCTGTCCTGCTAGCGTCAGTAGCAGCGTCTCTGTCCTGCTAGCGTCAGTAGCAGTGTCTCTGTCCTGCTAGCGTCTCTGTCCTGCTAGCGTCTCTGTCCTGCTAGTGTCAGTAGCAGCGTCTCTGTCCTGCTAGCGTCAGTAGCAGCGTCTCTGTCCTGCTAGCGTCTCTGTCCTGCTAGCGTCAGTAGCAGCGTCTCTGTCCTGCTAGCGTCAGTAGCAGCGTCTCTGTCCTGCTAGCGTCAGTAGCAGCGTCTCTGTCCTGCTAGCGTCAGTAGCAGCGTCTCTGTCCTGCTAGCGTCTCTGTCCTGCTAGCGTCAGTAGCAGCGTCTCTGTCCTGCTAGCATCAGTAGCAGTGTCACTGTCCTGCTAGCGTCTCTGTCCTGCTAGCGTCAGTAGCAGTGTCTCTGTCCTGCTAGCGTCAGTAGCAGCGTCTCTGTCCTGCTAGCGTCTCTGTCCTGCTAGCGTCAGTAACAGCGTCTCTGTCCTGCTAGCGTCTCTGTCCTGCTAGCGTCAGTAGCAGCGTCTCTGTCCTGCTAGCTTCTCTGTCCTGCTAGCGTCTCTGTCCTGCTAGCGTCAGTAGCAGCGTCTCTGTCCTGCTAGCGTCAGTAGCAGCGTCTCTGTCCTGCTAGCATCAGTAGCAGCGTCTCTGTCCTGCTAGCGTCAGTAGCAGCGTCTCTGTCCTGCTAGCGTCAGTAGCAGCGTCTCTGTCCTGCTAGCGTCAGTAGCAGCGTCTCTGTCCTGCTAGCGTCTCTGTCCTGCTAGCGTCTCTGTCCTGCTAGCGTCAGTAGCAGCGTCTCTGTCCTGCTAGCGTCTCTGTCCTGCTAGCGTCTCTGTCCTGCTAGCGTCAGTAGCAGTGTCTCTGTCCTGATAGCGTCTCTGTCCTGCTAGCGTCAGTAGCGTCTCTGGTACCTTTTATCTTCTTCCTCTTCTCCAGAGAAGTCTTCCACTCCGGGTTGATCTCCTCAAATCCTGGCTGCAAAGAGAGAGAGAAGAGTAGGAGGAGAGAGAGAGAAAAAGGAGGAGAGAGAGGGAGGGGGAGGAAGAGAGAATGAAAGTGTGATTAAGCTTCATACCCTGTGCAGACAGACAGAACCTCTTAAAGCCTCTCGCTCTCTCGCTCAACCCGACAGCCAGCCAGCCCCCAGATTACACACACACACTTACAGTGCCTTCAGAAAGTATTCAGACCCCTTGACTTTTTCCAAATGTTGTTACGTTACAGCCTTATTCTAAAATTGATAAAAAATGAATAATCCTCAGCAATCTACACACAATACCCCATAATGACAAAGCAAAAACAGCTTTTTAGAAATGTTAGCAAACGTATTAACAATAAAAAACTGAAATACCTTAATTACGTGAGTATTCAGACCCTTTGCAATGAGACTCGAAATTGAGCTCAGGTGCATCCTGTTTCCATTGATCATCCTTGAGATGTTTCTACAACTTGATTGGAGTGCACCTGCGGTAAATTCAAATTGATTGAACATGATTTGGAAAGACACACACCCGTCTATAAAAAGGTCCCACAGTTGACAGTGTATGTCACAGCAAAAATCAATCCATGAGGTCGAAGGAATTGTCCGTAGAGCTCCGAGACAGGATTGTGTCGAGGCACAGATCTGGGGAAGGGTACCAAAACATTTATGCAGCATTGAAGGTCCCCAAGAACACAGTGCCCTCCATCATTCTTAAATGGAACAAGTTCGGAACCACCAAGACTCTTCCTAGAGCTGGCCGCCCGGCCAAACTGAGCAATCGGGAGAGAAGGGCCTTGGTCAGGGAGGTGATCAAGAACCCGATGGTCACTCTGACAGAGCTTTAGAGATCCTCTGTGGAGATGGGAGAACCTTCCAGAAGGACAACCATCTCTGCAGCACTCCACCAATCAGGCCTTTATGGTAGAGTGGCCAGACGGATGCCACTCCTCAGTAAAAGGCACATGACAGCCTGCTTGGAGTTTGTCAAAAGGCACCAAAAAATTCTCTGGTTTGATGAAACCAAGATTGAACTCTTTGGCCTGAATGCAGAGGGTCACGTCTGGAGGAAACCTGGCACCATCCCTACGGTGAAGCATGGTGGTGGCAGCATCAAGCTGTGGGGATGTTTTTCAGCGGCAGGAACTGGGAGACTTTTCAGGATCGAGGCAAAGATGAACGGAGCAAAGTACAGAGAGATCCTTGAGGAAAACCTGCTCAGGACCTCAGACTGGGGCGAAGGTTCACCTTCCAACAGGACAACGACCCTAAGCCCACAGCCAAGACAACGCAGGAGTGGCTTTGGGACAAGTCTCTGAATGTCCTTAAGTGGCCCAGCTATAGTCCAGACTTGAACCCGATCGAGCATCTCTGGAGAGACCTGAAAATAGCTGTGCAGCAACGCTCCCTATCCAATACGACAGGGCTTGAGAGGATCTGCAGAGAAGAATAGGAGAAACTCCCCAAATACAGGTGTGCCAAGCTTGTAGCGTCATACCCAAGAAGACTCGATGCTGTAATCGCTGCCAAAGGTGCTTCAACTAAGTACTGCCGTTCTGCTGCCAACAAGGCAGAGTTAATCTCAGCCTATGCTACCCTCCAGTCCCTCAACTTCTTGGCGCTGACGGAAACATGGATTACCACTGAAAACACTGCTACTCCTACTGCTCTCTCCTCGTCTGACCATGTGTTCTCGCATACCCCGAGAGCATCTGGTCAGCGGGGTGGTGGCACAGGAATCATCATCTCTCCCAAGTGGACATTCTCTCTTTTTCCCCTGACCCATCTGTCTATCTCCTCATTTGAATTCCATGCTGTCACAGTCACTAGCCCATTCAAGCTTAACATCCTTTTCATTTATCGCCCTCCAGGTTCCCTTGGAGAGTTCATCAATGAGCTTGACAAGTTCCTTTCCTGAGGACGGCTCACCCCTCACAGTTCTGGGTGACTTAAACCTCCCTACGTCTACCTTTGACTCATTTCTCTCTGCCTCCTTCTTTCCACTCCTCTCCTCTTTTGACCTCACCCTCTCACCGTCCCCCCCTACTCACAAGGCAGGCAATACGCTTGACCTCATCTTTACTAGATGCTGCTCTTCTACTAATCTCACTGCAACTCCCCTCCATGTCTCCGACCACTACTTTGTATCCTTTTCTCTCTCGCTCTCCTCCAACACTACTCACTCTGCCCCTACTCAGATGGTAATGCGCCGTCGCAACCTTCGCTCTCTCTCTCCTCTTCCATCCTATCATCTCTTCCCTCTGCTCAATTCTTCTCCCTCCAATCTCCTGATTCTGCTTCCTCAACCCTCCTCTCCTCCCTTTCTGCACCCTTTGATTCTCTATGTCCCCTATCCTCCCAGCCGGCTCGGTCCTCGCCTCCAGCTCCGTGGCTTGATGACTCATTGCGAGCTCACAGAACAGGGCTCCGGGCAGCCGAGCGGTAATGGAGGAAAACTCGACTCCCTGCGGACCTAGCATCTTTTCACTCCCTCCTCTCTACATTTTCTTCATCTGTTTCTGCTGCTAAATCCACTTTCTACCACTCTAAATTCCAAGCATCTGCCTCTAACCCTGGGAAGCTCTTTGCCACCTTCTCCTCTCTGCTGAATCCTCCACCCCCTCCCCCCTCTCTGTGGATGACTTCGTCAACCATTTTGAAAAGAAGGTTGACGACATCCGATCCTCGTTTGTTAAGTCAAATGACACTGCTGGTCCTGCTCACACTGCCCTACTCTACGCTTTGACTTCTTTCTCCCCTCTCTCTCCAGATAAAATCTTGCGACTTGTGAAGGCCGGCCGCCCAACAACCTGCCCGCTTGACCCTATCCCCTCCTCTCTTCTCCAGACCATCTCCGGTGACCTTCTCCCTTACCTCACCTCGCTCATCAACTCATCCTTGACCGCTGGCTATGTCCCTTCCGTCTTCAAGAGAGCGAGAGTTGCACCCCTTCTCAAAAAACCAACACTCGATCCCTCTGATGTCAACAACTACAGACCAGTATCCCTTCTCTCTTTTCTCTCCAAAACTCTTGAGCGTGCCGTCTTTAGCCAACTCTCTTGCTATCTCTCTCAGAATGACCTTCTTGATCCAAACCAGTCAGGTTTCAAGACTGGTCATTCAACTGAGACTTCTCTTCTCTGTGTCACGGAGGCTCTCCGCACTGCTAAAGCTAACTCTCTCTCCTCTGCTCTTGTCCTTCTAGACCTGTCTGCTGCCTTTGATACTGTGAACCATCAGATCCTCCTCTCCACCCTCTCCGTGCTGGGCATCTCCGGCGCGGCTCACTCTTGGATTGCGTCCTACCTGACCGGTCGCTCCTACCAAGTGACATGGCGAGAATCTGTCTCCGCACCACGTGCTCTCACCACTGGTGTCCCCCAGGGCTCAGTTCTAGGCCCTCTCCTATTCTCGCTATACACCAAGTCACTTGGCTCTGTCATATCCTCACATGGCCTCTCCTATCATTTCTACGCAGACGACACACAACTAATCTTCTCCTTTCCCCCTTCTGATAACCAGGTGGCGAATCGAATCTCTGCATGTCTGGCAGACATATCAGTGTGGATGACGGATCACCACCTCAAGCTGAACCTCGGCAAGACGGAGCTGCTCTTCCTCCCGGGGAAGGACTGCCCGTTCCATGATCTCGCCATCACGGTTGACAACTCCGTTGTGTCCTCCTCCCAGAGTGCCAAGAGCCTTGGCGTGACCCTGGACAACACCCTGTCGTTCTCCGCTAACATCAAGGCGGTGACCCGATCCTGTAGGTTCATGCTCTACAACATTCGGAGAGTACGACCCTGCCTTACACAGGAAGCGGCACAGGTCCTAATCCAGGCACTTGTCATCTCCCGTCTGGATTACTGCAACTCGCTGTTGGCTGGGCTCCCTGCCATTAAACCCCTACAACTCATCCAGAATGCCGCAGCCCGTCTGGTGTTCAACCTTCCCAAGTTCTCTCACGTCACCCCGCTCCTCCGCACACTCCACTGGCTTCCAGTTGAAGCTCGCATCTGCTACAAGACCATGGTGCTTGCCTACGGAGCTGTGAGGGGAACAGCACCTCCGTACCTTCAGGCTCTGATCAGTCCCTACACCCAAACGAGGGCATTGCTTTCATCCACCTCTGGCCTGCTGGCCCCCCTACCTCTGCGGAAGCATAGTTCCCGCTCAGCCCAGTCAAAACTGTTCGCTGCTCTGGCACCCCAATGGTGGAACAAGCTCCCTCACGACACCAGGACAGCGGAGTCACTCACCACCTCCCGGAGACACTTGAAACCCCACCTCTTTAACGAATACCTGGGATAGGATAAAGTAATCCTTCTACCCCCCCCCCCCCCCCCCCCCACCCACCCTACCCAAATTTTTTTAATAAAAACATATTGTAAAGTGGTTATCCCACTGGCTATAAGGTGAATGCACCAATTTGTAAGTCGCTCTGGATAAGAGCGTCTGCTAAATGACGTAAATGTAAATGTACTGAGTAAAGGGTCTGAATACTTATGTAAATGTGATATTTCCATTCTTTTTTAATTATAACATTTCTAAAAACCTATTTTTGCTTTGTCATTATGGGGTATTGTGTGTAGATTTATGAGGAAAAAATGCAATGTAATCCATTTTAGAACAAGGCTGTAACGTAACAAAATGTGGAAAAAGTCAAGGGGTCTGAATACTTTCCGAAGGCACCATATACACCCATTCACACAGAAACCCCAGATTACACACACACACACACACACACACACACACACACACACACACACATCCACAAAAACGTTAAAACACACACGTGGTTACCTGTAGTTCTTGGTCCCAGGAGACTGTCTGTCTGAGAGAGGGGAGGTCCCATACAGACAGACGTCCAGAGAAATGGATGACGGCCAGGAGAGACCCGTCAGGAGACAGACTCATACGAAACACACCGTCCTGCACACACAGTTACACACACACACATAGTCAAACACCTTTGTTTTCATGACTTTTCAGGACTTTCTGGAGTGTAAAAATGTTTGACCATTAACAATCCTATTTTCCCTAACCTAACCCTACCCCTAACACCCAAACCCTAAACCATAAAAACATTTGGGTGAATTATTAAGACATTTGGGTGAATTATTAAGACATTTGGGTGAATTATTAAGACATTTGGGTCAATTATTAAGACATTTGGGTGAAGTATTAAGACATTTGGGTGAATTATTAAGACATTTGGGTGAAGTATTAAGACATTTGGGTGAAGTATTAAGACATTTGGGTGAAGTATTAAGACATTTGGGTGAAGTATTAAGACATTTGGGTGAAGTATTAAGACATTTGGGTCAATTATTAAGACATTTGGGTGAAGTATTAAGACATTTGGGTGAAGTATTAAGACATTTGGGTGAATTATTAAGACATTTGGGTGAATTATTAAGACATTTGGGTGAAGTATTAAGACATTTGGGTGAATTATTAAGACATTTGTATTAAGACATTTGGGTGAAGTATTAAGACATTTGGGTGAAGTATTAAGACATTTGGGTGAATTATTAAGACATTTGGGTCCTGATAATGTAGGAAAACAAGAACACACACGGCCAGGAAACACATCAGGGGATAGACAGGAAATACACTGTACTGCATGGGGAAATGTGTGACTGATGCTGTAGGTGAACAAACCACAGACTTAATGCCAGATCATTCATGGATCTACTGGTAAGTCAGTCAGTAGCGTCGTCTGAGCCAGGAGGAAAAGGAAGGAAGGAAGGAAGGCAGGAAGGCGGGAAGGAAGGAAGGAAGGAAGGAAGGCAGCAAGGCAGCAAGGCAGCAAGGCAGCAAGGCAAGAAGGCAAGAAGGCAAGAAGGCAAGAAGGAGGGAAGGAGGGAAGGAGGGAAGGAGGGAAGGAGGGAAGGAGGGAAGGAAGGAAGGAAGGAAGGAAGGAAGGAAGGAAGGAAGACAGGAAGGAAGGCAGGAAGGAAGGAGGGATAGTGAGTAGGGCGGGAGAGAAGTAATGAGAGGAGTGAAGAAAGAAAGAGTGAGGGGGGAGGAAAGCAGGAAGAAGGGAAGAATGAGGGAGGAGAGAGGAAAGCAGGAAGAAGGGAAGAATGAGGGAGGAGAGAGGAAAGCAGGAAGAAGGAAGAATGAGGGAGGAGAGAGGAAAGCAGGAAGAAGGAGAGAGGAGAGAGGAAAGCGGGAAGAAGGAGAGAGGTACCTGCTCATTGTTGTGTCTGGAGAAGAGTCTGAAGCTGGGGATACTGAAGAAACCTTTCTTCTGGTTCTAAAGGACAGAGAGAGACCGTGTTAGAACAGCGCAATATGGACTAAAATTCAGATTGTGGTCAAATGTAACTATTTTGCTCAATAATCAGGATAATAATAATACAACAATTCAACAACAACAAAAAAGTTTCAATGAACAGATACTTTACATTAGTGGCAGGGCTCTAGAACATTTTTTATTTTTTTTAGATCGGGTTCAAGGTATCTGTTTTTTATTGTTAATTATATTTAATAGAGCCCTACATTATATTTTACAGAGTACATTATATTTTATAGAGCACTACATTATATTTTATAGAGCCCCTATAAAATCCCTAAAAATGTTATAATGTTAAAAAGGTACTCACAGTGCTGGTGTCGTCCTCGTAGCTAGTGACCTGTTTGTAATGGGGCGACCCAGACAGTGCTCTCCAGGCCGTGAGGCCACACCGGGTCGCCCTGGACGCATCATCAACACCCGAGTCACAACCCCCCACCAGCAGCAACCTGACACACACACACACACACACACACACACACACACACACACACACACACACACACACACACACACACACACACACACACACACACACACACACACACACACACACACACACACACACACACACACACACACACACACACACACACACACACACACACACACACACACACACACACACACCATCAAGACATATTTAGATTAATAAATATATGCCATTCAGCAGACGCTTTTATCCAAAGCGACTTACAGTCATGCGTGCATACATTTTTTTTGTGTATGGGTGGTCCCGGGGATCGAACCCACTACCTTGGCGTTAAAGCGCCGTGCTCTACCAGCTGAGCTACAGAGGACCAGTTGTTTAGATCCGTTGTTTACATCAGTACTAGACCCAACAAACTCCTGTCAGGATCCACAGTACCCTCTGGTTATAAAACACTGGAAACATCAATGTAGTAGGCTGCTATCTATGCACTTACATAGACGTAAAGAATTCCTGAATTCTCATTCTCTGCACTGACCTGATTTACTGAATTCTACTAAAACATGCACTCGTCTTGTCTTACTGAAGCTGCTATGAGAAAAAATGTGCAAATATGTTGTCTCACCTAGCCATCTTAAGATGAAAGCACTAACCGTACGTCGCTCTGGATAAGAGTGTCTGCTAAATGACTCAAATAAAATATAACATGGTGGAATCTGCTGGGTCTTGTACAGATGAAGGTGAGGAGAGGAGAGAGGAGGGAGATAGACCGTGAAGCTGGGTGTCTTACCGGTGCCCAGGGTGGTACATCGCTGTGGTGATGCCGTGAGAGTAGTGATTGGAGAAACTGAAGCTGTGGTTCTCTTGGAAGCTCTGATTGGTCCCCACACTGAGAGTTGCAGGGACAAACACACATTAGAAACTTTGATTACAGCAGAGACATTCAACAGGAGGGGGTTGAATGTCTCTGCTGTAACCAATAATCTCGACAGCTAGCCACTTGGCTAGCAAGTTCCACCAAATGCATAGCTGGAGCCCTGAGCTGGAGATCATTTGACACATCTTAGATTTCTTACAGGTATAGTTATAAGCAGTGGCGCAGCACACGTCAGGCGGGGGGCCCTCCAACCCATCATACCGTCAGTAAGTTTCCCGAGTGGCGCAGCGGTCTAAGGCACTGCATCTCAGCGGTCTAAGGCACTGCATCTCAGCGGTCTAAGGCCCTGCATCTCAGCGGTCTAAGGCACTGCATCTCAGCGGTCTAAGGCACTGCATCTCAGCGGTCTAAGGCACTGCATCTCAGCGGTCTAAGGCACTGCATCTCAGCGGTCTAAGGCACTGCATCTCAGCGGTCTAAGGCACTGCATCTCAGCGGTCTAAGGCCCTGCATCTCAGCGGTCTAAGGCACTGCATCTCAGCGGTCTAAGGTACTGCATCTCAGCGGTCTAAGGTACTGCATCTCAGCGGTCTAAGGCCCTGCATCTCAGCGGTCTAAGGCACTGCATCTCAGCGGTCTAAGGCCCTGCATCTCAGTGGTCTAAGGCACTGCATCTCAGCGGTCTAAGGCACTGCATCTCAGCGGTCTAAGACACTGCATCTCAGTGGTCTAAGGCACTGCATCTCAGCGGTCTAAGGCACTGCATCTCAGCGGTCTAAGGCCCTGCATCTCAGCGGTCTAAGGCACTGCATCTCAGCGGTCTAAGGCCCTGCATCTCAGCGGTCTAAGGCACTGCATCTCAGCGGTCTAAGGCCCTGCATCTCAGCGGTCTAAGGCACTGCATCTCAGCGGTCTAAGGCACTGCATCTCAGCGGTCTAAGGCCCTGCATCTCAGCGGTCTAAGGCACTGCATCTCAGTGGTCTAAGGCACTGCATCTCAGCGGTCTAAGGCCCTGCATCTCAGCGGTCTAAGGCCCTGCATCTCAGCGGTCTAAGGCACTGCATCTCAGTGGTCTAAGGCACTGCATCTCAGCGGTCTAAGGCACTGCATCTCAGCGGTCTAAGGCACTGCATCTCAGCGGTCTAAGGCACTGCATCTCAGCGGTCTAAGGCACTGCATCTCAGCGGTCTAAGGCACTGCATCTCAGCGGTCTAAGGCACTGCATCTCAGTGCTTGAGGCGTCACCACAGACCCCCTGGTTCGATTCCAGGCTGTATCACAACCGGCCGTGATTGGGAGTCCCATAGGGCGGGTTTGGCAGTCATTGTAAATAAGAATTTGTTCTTAACTGACTTGCCTAGTTAAATAAAGGTAAATGTACCCCGGTATACGGTCTAAAAGGCACACACTCACAAAACATTGACTTCTGAACACCCACAATCTGTATCTAAACTGGTGATTCTATTTCAAGGCGGATGAAGGCTGTGTAACGTGGGGACTATGATGAAGGCTGTGTAACGGGGGACTATGATGAAGGCTGTGTAACGGGGGGACTATGATGAAGGCTGTGTAACGGGGGACTATGATGAAGGCTGTGTAACGGGGGACTATGATGAAGGCTGTGTAACGGGGGACTATGACGAAGGCTGTGTAACGGGGGGACTATGATGAAGGCTGTGTAACGGGGGACTATGATGAAGGCTGTGTAACGGGGGACTATGATGAAGGCTGTGTAACGGGGGGACTATGATGAAGGCTGTGTAACGGGGGGGACTATGATGAAGGCTGTGTAACGGGGGGGACTATGATGAAGGCTGTGTAACGGGGGACTATGATGAAGGCTGTGTAACGGGGGGACTATGACGAAGGCTGTGTAACGGGGGGACTAGGATGAAGGCTGTGTAACGGGGGGACTAGGATGAAGGTTGTGTAACGGGGGGACTATGATGAAGGCTGTGTAACGGGGGGACTATGATGAAGGCTGTGTAACGGGGGACTATGACAGTGCTAGAGCTCAATTTTTATGGAATGGTCTGCCTATCCATGTGAGAGACGCAGACTCGGTCTCGACCTTTAAGTCCTTACTGAAGACTCTTCTCTTCAGTAGGTCCTATGATTGAGTGTAGTCTGGCCCAGGGGTGCGAAGGTGAACGGCAAGGCACTGTGTGATGAACCACCCTTGCTGTCTCTGCCTGGCCGGCTCCCCTCTCTCCACTGGGATTCTCTGCCTCTGACCCTATTACGGGGGCTGAGTCACTGGCTTACTAGTGCTCTTCCATGCCGTCCCTAGGAGGGGTGGAGTCACTTGAGTGGGTGGAGTCAAACACGTGATCTCCCTGTCTGTTTTTGCGCCCCATTGGGCGCGTACAGTGGGGGAGATCTTCGTGGGCTATACTCAGCCTTGTCTCAGGGTAGTAGGTTGGTGGTCTGTTGATATCCCTCTGGTGGTGTGGGGGCTGTGCTTTGGCAAAGTGGGTGGGGTTATATCCTGCCTGGTTGGCCCTGTCTGGGGGTATCGTCGGACGGGGCCACAGAGTCTCCCGACCCCCCCTGTCTCAGCCTCCAGTATCTATGCAGCAATAGTCTATGTGCCGGGAGGCTAGCATCAGTCTGTTATATCTGGTGTAATTCTCCTGTCTTATCTGGTGTCCTGTGTGAATTTAAGTATGATCCCTCTAATTCTCCTCTCTCTCTCTCCTCCCGGAGGACCTGAGCCCTAGGACCATGCCTCAGGACTACCTGGCCTGACGACTCCTGGCCGTCCCCATCCCACCTGGTGACTCCTGGCCGCCCCCCCGTCCCCATCCCACCTGGTGACTCCTGGCCGTCCCCATCCCACCTGGTGACTCCTGGCCGTCCCCATCCCACCTGGTCAAACTGTTCTGCTTGAGGCTATGGAACCCTGACCTGTTCAACGGGCTTCATAAATAAATATGATTGATTCAAACAAATAATTCCCCCCCGAACAGTCCATATCTTTGAGACTCAGTGCACAAATGTTTTGCTACAATCCAGGATATTTAAATGGGAAAATTTGAGAACAATTTCATGGATATTCATTGTGAGCATGGACACATAAAAATATATAGATTCCTGTTTGATACCCTGCCCAGCTAATATTTAAATCAGCCAACAAACACAGCCAAACACACACACACACACACTATCCAAACACTCTCAGGATCTGTGTTTGAACAAGGATTAGACAGCAGACAGTCTTGTAATGGAACAGAGGAGCCACTCACCTCAGAGTGTACACACACACACACACACCATTCCCCTTCACACACACACACACCATTCCCCTTCACACACACACACCATTCCCCTTCACACACACACACACACACACACACACACACCATTCCCCTTCACACACACACACACACCATTCCCCTTCACACACACACACACACCATTCCCCTTCACACACACACACACACACACACACACCATTCCCCTTCACACACACACCATTCCCCTTCACACACACACACACACACTCACCATTCCCCTTCACACACACACACACCATTCCCCTTCACACACACACACACACACACCATTCCCCTTCACACACACACCATTCCCCTTCACACACACACACACACACCATTCCCCTTCACACACACACACACACACACCATTCCCCTTCACACACACCATTCCCCTTCACACACACACACCGAAAGCGGAAAAGCCCAAGCAGAGGGTTGAAAGTCAAGATGACTATGAGCCAATACCTGACGAGGTAGCTCTTGAGCCCGCCCCCGTATGTGATGACGAGCAGCTCAGCGGACCACAGAGCACTGGCTGTGTACTCCAGGAAGATCAGGCCTGCTGCAGCATAGCTGTAATCACCCGGGAAACTGACCATCTGGGGGGGGGGGAGTTAGTAAGAGAGAGAGGGAGGGATTATCAATTTGTGTTCTGACATTTTCTTGCAATAGCAATATTATACCATATGATAAACGACACAGACTTCACTACTAATCATGCCAACAAAGCTCACTAAGATCAAATCAATTGAAATACAGATAGATACATATATAAGAAGACTATAAAGAGGAGAGAGAGAGAGAGAGAGAGAGAGAGAGAGAGAGAGAGAGAGAGAGAGAGAGAGAGAGAGAGAGAGAGAGAGAGAGAGAGAGATCCGAGTTCCAAAGCGCAGCAAGTAAAATGATGAGCTCCTACTTTCTAGTGTTATATATCATATTTCAAATGATTTAGGGGAAGAGCACATTTGAGAAAAACGTGTGAGTGAAAGACAAAGGAAGAAGGACTGAGAATATAACATCAGAAGAAGAGAAAACAACTTTTATCCTGATAACTCAACTGGATAGCTAACAAGCTAATAAATCTTTACATGTTGCTAGGGAGTTGCTAAGACAGTTTCTTGCTACCTGCTGTTTGCTAAAAAAAAACAAAGCTGGATCTTCCCTTTTTAACGAACGTCCAAATGCTTGGCATGCAGCCCTGCGCAAGGCAAACAAACATCTTATGTCTGGAAACAAGACCATGAAACAATTGTATGTGGACACAACTCCAAAATGACATA
Source organism: Coregonus lavaretus (assembly GCF_964263955.1). Classification (NCBI taxonomy): domain Eukaryota; kingdom Metazoa; phylum Chordata; class Actinopteri; order Salmoniformes; family Salmonidae; genus Coregonus; species Coregonus lavaretus. The sequence continues at coordinate 31,216 of NW_028157686.1, forward strand.
AAATATATAAATAACGGAACAGCAATTATCCAAAGCAAGTCTAGAGCTGTTTGAAGAAGAGTTGAACATGATAAAACCTCCAGTTGATGATGAACTAAAAACGGACGTGTCTCCACGACAACTACCAAAACCTGGCCTTCAAAAACAGGAGGCCCACAGTACATCCCTCCCGCCTCCTGCTGTGGCAGCTGTCTGCACACCCAAAAAACATTTTTCGGTGAAACGAATCCAGAACTGCCTCTCCCTACTTGAAGTAGAGATGACAGAATTCAGGGACAGCAAACAAGAATGTGACACTGTCCAGACGCTGATGGAAGAGTTGAGGCATTTCCAGGAGGAGAGCAGTACTTCAATAGAACAGTTAAGACAGAAGTTAAGCCAGAACACTGAACAAATGTGACTGGTTTTAGAAAACGAGACCTATGTCACGCGTCACTACTTCACAGGAGAGCCATTTGAAAGTAAACTTTTTTTTAAATGTAAATGTATTTATTTTAAAAACTTTTTTGGCGGAAATGCCTTCTGGAACATGTGAACTTTCATGTGCCTTAATAACAAACTTGTATGCCATCTGTAAATATGAATGAAATGGTTAAATTACGAGCCTAGTTGGTTTAGCAAAAGAAAAAGACAGCAATTTTCCGGCTAGCCATGATTGGCTGAGATAACGAGTTGGCTATGACATGCCGAGAGATGAGTTCGGATTGGTCTGCCATGTAGCACGCTTCTGTCTAACATGAGCGGCTTTTTTGAAAGATATCACGTAGTAGAACAGCATAACATTCTGGCATTTGATTGCAAATATGCAGACGGAGTCGAAAAGAGAACACACAGAAGGCTGTTGTATAAAACACCTGTCTCCGGATTACATCTTCAAACTAAGGGCAACCATGGCATCCGTGACAGAGGGAGAAGCGTCCATCCATGTATATTGGTAAGATAGGATAGCTAGCTACATTTTCCGTTATTACACGTTTCTAATTTTGTTAGAACGTCGTTTTCATTTCAAGTTAAAGTGTACTGTTAGCTAGCAAGCTAACGTTAGCTGGCTCGCTAGCTAACGTTACGTGTATGATCTGTGTAGTTATATTATTTGTATCTCAGAGCCATTTGCATTGCTAGTTATTAGCTAGCTAACATTGAACCAACAGATTCATGCAGGGTAACGTTATGAGTTGGTATTATGGTTCATTGTTTAGCTAGCTAGCTACATGTCTAAACAAAAAGACTCCACTATGCAAGTATCCATTTCAATAGAATGTTCATGATGTCAATGCGACAACTGTCGATAGACGTAGATGGTAAATTTGCTCAGGCTATCTACTCCGATTTCAGAGCACTCGTCTGAGTGTGCCAGAGCAGAGAATAACTGACGGATTTACGAACACTCAACACCCGTTGAATATGGCCGGTGTCAGTAAACTTTGGAAAAAAACCGTTAAATTGTTGCCAGCAGCACAGTTGCAGTCACCAATGCTCTGGACAACATAAAAACAGCCTAACCAGCTCTGCTAGGGCGAGTAAAATGGTCAGTGAGCTGTTCTCTCATTTGTGTCTGGAAGTAGCTAGCAAGCTATCCAACGTTAGCCAGTTAGCTTGGGTGCTTGACTGCCGTTGTGAGGTCAGAACGCTCGGATCAACCCTACTCCTCAGCTAGTGTCCAGTGTGCGCTGCGAAACGCTCTGAATTTACGAACGGACAATCTGACAACACTGAGTTTACGAACACCCAGAGCGCACTCTGAGCACACTCTGGCAATCCAGAATAAATTTACAAATACACCCAGAGTATAAACTAGCCTTTAGTCTTGAAATCTTTGGTTGTTTAGTACATGGCCTCACGTGAATCCTTAAAGAGATTGGTGGGGCTAAAACTTAAGAGGGTGTGAACGATGCTGAATGGGTGTAGACAAAGAAGAGCTCTCCAGTAGGTGTACCAAAACATTCAAGGGCCATTTTCTAAAAGAAGTGAGGTTACAAGTTTATCAACTTTCAAAGCAGAATTACTTTCTCATTGTTACTCAACTGTAGTGTATGATATACAATTTTATAGCTCTGAGTCTCTACTTTTATCCAATGTAAAAAATAAATTAAAAAAATTCAAATGTTGCTACATAAAACCAAATCGAGCCGGTCGGTCACAAATGCCACAGTCCAATGATCAAATCAAATCAATTTGTATTTGTCACATGCGCCGAATACAACAGGTGTAGACCTTACAGTGGAATGCGGGGGCACCGGTTAGTCGAGGTGCGGGGGAACCGGTTAGTCGAGGTAATATGTACGTAGGTAGAATTATTAAAGTGACTATGCATAGATAATAAACAGGGAGTAGCAGCAGAATAAAAGAGGGGTGGGGGGGGCAATGTAAATAGTCTGGGTAGCCATTTGATTAGATGTTCAGGAGTCTTATGGCTTGGGCGTAGAAGCTGTTTAGAAGCCTCTTGGACCTAGACTTGGCGCTCCGTTACCGCTTGCCGTGCGGTAGCAGAGAGAACAGTCTACAACTAGGGTGGCTGGAGTCTTTGACAATTTTTATGGCTTCCTCTGACACCGCCTGAAATAGAGGTCCTGGATGGCAGGAAGCTTGGCCCCAGTGATGTACTGGGCCGTACGCACTACCCTCTCTAGTGCCTTGCAACCGGAGGCCGAGCAGTTGCCATACCAGGCAGTGATGCAACCAGTCAGGATGCTCTCGATGGTGCAGCTGTAGAACCTTTTGAGGATCTGAGGACCCATGCCAAATCTTTTGAGTCTCCTTAGGGGGAATAGGCTTTGTCGTGGCCTCTTCACGACTGTCTTGGTGTGTTTGGACCATGATAGTTCGTTGGTGATGTGGAAACCAAGGAACTTGAAGCTCTCGACCTGTTCCACTACAGCCCCGTCGATGAGAATGGGGGCGTGCTCAGTCCTCTTATTTTTCCTGTAGTCCACAATTATCTCCTTTGTCTTGGTCACGTTGAGGGAGAAGCTGTGTGTAGTGAAGGTGGAGGTGGAGCAGAGGGAGAGGGACATGATGCCCTCCAAGAGGAGCTGTGTGTAGTGAAGGTGGAGGTGCAGCAGAGAGAGAGGGACATGATGCCCTCCAAGAGGAGCTGTGTGTAGTGAAGGTGGAGGTGCAGCAGAGAGAGAGGGACATGATGCCCTCCAAGAGGAGCTGTGTGTAGTGAAGGTGGAGGTGCAGCAGAGAGAGAGGGACATGATGCCCTCCAAGAGGAGCTGTGTGTAGTGAAGGTGGAGGTGCAGCAGAGAGAGAGGGACATGATGCCCTCCAAGAGGAGCTGTGTGTAGTGAAGGTGGAGGTGCAGCAGAGAGAGAGGGACATGATGCCCTCCAAGAGGAGCTGTGTGTAGTGAAGGTGGAGGTGCAGCAGAGAGAGAGGGACATGATGCCCTCCAAGAGGAGCTGTGTGTAGTGAAGGTGGAGGTGCAGCAGAGAGAGAGGGACATGATGCCCTCCAAGAGGAGCTGTGTGTAGTGAAGGTGGAGGTGCAGCAGAGAGAGAGGGACATGATGCCCTCCAAGAGGAGCTGTGTGTAGTGAAGGTGGAGGTGCAGCAGAGAGAGAGGGACATGATGCCCTCCGCCAGCAGCTTCTGATCATGTCACCAACAGAGCAGCCCCATCAGCCTGGTGGAAGCCCAGATAGCCCTGATCCCAGTACAGCCTTCACCCCATCAGCCTGGTGGAAGACCAGATACCCCTGATCCCAGTACAGCCTTCACCCCATCAGCCTGGTGGAAGACCAGATACCCCTGATCCCAGTGCAGCCTTCACCCCATCAGCCTGGTGGAAGACCAGATACCCCTGATCCCAGTACAGCCTTCACCCCATCAGCCTCACAAGCCACTCAGCCTCTTAGGGTCCATGACCTGCCAAGGACCTGAAGGATGCCACGTTAGGCAGAGATCCACAACCATACCAGCCCAGCAACAGAGCCCCCACACCTCCCAGCTATCCAAGGAGAGAGAGGCTAACTCATCTCAGCGGAGCCACACACAGACATCTCTAGCGCATCCCAACATGTCCGAGCCAAGCGACGCTAGACCTAAACCAGCGGTGCCAGATCCAGCCCAGCTCAGCAGTGCCAGAACCAGCCCAGCGGTGCCGGAACCAGCCCAGCGGTGCCGGAACCAACCCAGCTCAGCGGTGCCAGAACCAACCCAGCTCAGCGGTGCCAGAACCAACCCAGCTCAGCGGTGCCAGAACCAGCCCGGCGGTGCCAGAACCAGCCCGGCTGTGCCGGAACCAGCCCGGCTGTGCCGGAACCAGCCCAGCGGTGCCAGAACCAACCCAGCTCAGCGGTGCCAGAACCAAACCAGCTCAGCGGTGCCAGAACCAACCCAGCTCAGCGGTGCCGGAACCAGCCCAGCGGTGCCGGAACCAGCCCAGCGGTGCCAGAACCAGCCCAGCTCAGCGGTGCCGGAACCAGCCCAGCGGTGCCAGAACCAACCCAGCTCAGCGGTGCCAGAACCAACCCAGCTCAGCTGTGCCAGAACCAACCCAGCTCAGCGGTGCCAGAACCAACCCAGCTCAGCGGTGCCAGAACCAACCCAGCGGTGCCAGAACCAACCCAGCTCAGCGGTGCCAGAACCAGCAACAGCTCAGCGGTGCCAGAACCAGCCCAGCGGTGCCAGAACCAGCCCAGCGGTGCCAGAACCAGCTCAGCGGTGCCAGAACCAGCCCAGCTCAGCGGTGCCAGAACCAACCCAGCTCAGCGGTGCCAGAACTAACCCAGCTCAGCGGTGCCAGAACCAAACCAGCTCAGCAGTGCCAGAACCAGCCCAGCGGTGTAGACCCTGAGGGGTAATAGACATATTTGAACCATCCCTCCATATTCCCATCACTAGTAATGGAATTTGGCTGTGAACAAATTAAATGAGATCTATCATAAAGCAGCCACAAAAGCAAATTTATGCGACATAAAAACGGTTCTAATTCAAAACATCAAAAGAGAGAAGTGGTTTGATGCCGAACATAATCTCATAAATCTTAATTAAATAGACTTTACTAATCACAAGATAGAGACGTTGGGCAACAATATTGTGACACATTGAATGAATACAAACAAAACCTAAAATGGAAGAAACGGAAGCATTTTGATAACACTGAAAGAGACTGAAGACTCCATCGATGGAAACCAGTTCTGGTCTAAATGGAAAACAGAGGAAGGACCTGCCCATTCAAAAAGGCAACACTTGGAAAGATCACTTTGAAAGTCTCTAGAATAATACATTTTAGAAGAACTTAAATCTTAAACCAAAACAATATGCAAGAAAACCTCAGCTCCCTAGAAAACACAATTAAAAACAACTAGAACCCAACTGACTACCAAATTACACAGGCTGAACTTTGGAAGAAAATACAAAGCCTTAAACCTGGAAAGGCATGTGGCCCTGACAGCATCAGGAATGAAACGCTTAAACACAGTACTCCCTGAGCTGCAGGATGCCTTATTAAAACTATTCAACCTGGTTCTGGAGAGTTGCTGCTTCCCTGATATTTGGAATGAGGGGCTCATAACCCCCTTGTATAAAAAGGTGACAAATTAGACCCTAATACCTATTAGGGGAATATGTGTCACCAGTAACATGGGGAAACTGTTCTGCTGTATTCTCAATGACCCAATACAGACCTTCCTCACACAACATAACACTCTCAGCAAAAAACTAAATTATCTTTCTACCCAAACACAGAACAGACCACATACACATTACACACACACACTAATAAACCAGCATGTTCAACAGAAAAGCAGAGGAAAAGTATTCGCATGTTTTGTTGATTTTAAGAATGCTTTTGATTCCATATGGCATAATGGATTATATTACACAACCCTCCACAGCATCGTTGGGGGTAAAGTACATGACATCATAGAATCTATTTAGCTGAAGAACACATGTAGTTCTACAGGAACAACCTAACATTCTTTGGGAATACAGTATCAACTGGGCAATCAACAAACTTTTGGAAAAACAGTCGTGATTTTCAAGAAAAAAATGCCAGGAATCAGAGCAGCAGACACTCCTTCAAATGAGGAAATACCGTTGGTTGAACACGTCCAATGGTATAACTACCTGGGACTAATAATCAGAGCCTCTGGTGGATTTGGTCTGGCAGCGAATGGACTAAAAGAAAAATAACGCAAAGCATTTTACTCCATAAAAAGAAAAAGCTCAAAAATAAGTATTCCTATCCAAATCTAGTGCAAAATATTTAAGTGTAATTTGACCAATTGTACTATGTGGAAGCGAGGTTTGGGGTCCAGCCTGTAATTATGATTATAAGCATTGGAAGAAAAACCCAATAGAAAATCTACAAACAGAATTCTGCAGAACTATCCTAAATATCCAAAAGAAAAGTACCAGATAATGCATGCAGAGCGGAACTCGGACGATTCCCTTTAATTGTAAATATAAAGAAAAGAACCAACATTTTGGAACCATTTTGAAATTAAGCCCCAAAACATCCTTACAATTCAAAGCACTGGAAACCCAAGAGATGAACCCTGAAAATAGTCCCCTATGTCAGCAGTTAAAACCCCTAAACAACTATATTATCCAACCACACAGGGAAATCAAATTGTTACAAAAATGAACACTATTTGACAAATTGGGAACATTTAACAAAAACACAGAATAAACTAAATTGCTATTTGGCCCTCAAAAGATAATAAAAATTGGCAGAATATCTCTACTCTGTCAGAGATACAAAATAGAGACAGATCCTGACCAAATACAGGTTCAGCAACCACTTATTGTCTATAGAAAAAGGGAGATACAAAAAGACATGGCTACCCAAAGAGGAGCGTCTGTGGTCACTGCAGGACGGGGGAGGTAGAAACAGAGATGCACTTTTTCCTCTACTGTGAGAAATACTCCCAAATAAGATAATGTTTTTTAAATAAAATATCTCAATCGATTCCCAACTTCTGTGCATTTATTAATAACATAAACCACAAATATTACTGCCAACCTGAGGGACATCCCATGACAATTATTTACATTGTGTATAACTTACAAGTAATACATAGTGTAAGCATCATTGTACAATTCTTAGCCATTTTCTAAACAAAAATTATACATCGTATTATTTGATTGAATGTATCTATCGAAGACTCCACAATAAAACAGCAGTAGTGTTGTACCTGTCTACATGATTATATGTACAGTGGGGGAAAAAAGTATTTAGTCAGCCACCAATTGTGCATGTTCTCCCACTTAAAAAGATGAGAGAGGCCTGTAATTTTCATCATAGGTACACGTCAACTATGACAGACAAAATGAGGGGAAAAAATCCAGAAAATCACATTGTAGGATTTTTTATGAATTTATTTGCAAATTATGGTGGGACAATAAGTATTTGGTCAATAACAAAAGTTACTCAATACTTTGTTATATACCCTTTGTTGGCAATGACACAGGTCAAACGTTTTCTGTAAGTCTTCACAAGGTTTTCACACACTGTTGCTGGTATTTTGGCCCATTCCTCCATACAGATCTCCTCTAGAGCAGTGATGTTTTGGGGCTGTCGCTGGGCAACACAGACTTTCAACTCCCTCCAAAGATTTTCTATGGGGTTGAGATCTGGAGACTGGCTAGGCCACTCCAGGACCTTGAAATGCTTCTTACGAAGCCACTCCTTCGTTGCCCGGCTGGTGTGTTTGGGATCATTGTCATGCTGAAAGACCCAGCCACGTTTCATCTTCAATGCCCTTGCTGATGGAAGGAGGTTTTCACTCAAAATCTCACGATACATGGCCTGTTCATTCTTTCTTTTACACGGATCAGTCGTCCTGGTCCCTTTGCAGAAAAACAGCCCCAAAGCATGATGTTTCCACCCCCATGCTTCACAGTAGGTATGGTGTTCTTTGGATGCAACTCAGCATTCTTTGTCCTCCAAACACGACGAGTTGAGTTTTTACCAAAAAGTTCTATTTTGGTTTCATCTGACCATATGACATTCTCCCAATCCTCTTCTGGATCATCCAAATGCACTCTAGCAAACTTCAGACGGGCCTGGACATGTACTGGCTTAAGCAGGGGGACACGTCTGGCACTGCAGGATTTGAGTCCCTGGCGGCGTAGTGTGTTACTGATGGTAGGCTTTGTTACTTTGGTCCCAGCTCTCTGCAGGTCATTCACTAGGTCCCCCCGTGTGGTTCTGGGATTTTTGCTCACCGTTCTTGTGATCATTTTGACCCCACGGGGTGAGATCTTGCGTGGAGCCCCAGATCGAGGGAGATTATCAGTGGTCTTGTATGTCTTCCATTTCCAAATAATTGCTCCCACAGTTGATTTCTTCAAACCAAGCTGCTTACCTATTGCAGATTCAGTCTTCCCAGCCTGGTGCAGGTCTACAATTTTGTTTCTGGTGTCCTTTGACAGCTCTTTGGTCTTGGCCATAGTGGAGTTTGGAGTGTGACTGTTTGAGGTTGTGGTTGTGGACAGGTGTCTTTTATACTGATAACAAGTTCAAACAGGTGCCATTAATACAGGTAACGAGTGGAGGACAGAGGAGCCTCTTAAAGAATAAGTTACAGGTCTGTGAGAGCCAGAAATCTTGCTTGTTTGTAGGTGACCAAATACTTATTTTCCACCATAATTTGCAAATACATTCATTAAAAATCCTACAAATGTGATTTTCTGGATTTTTTTTTTCAATTTGTCTGTCATAGTTGACGTGTACCTATGATGAAAATTACAGGCCTCTCTCATCTTTTTAAGTGGGAGAACTTGGTGGCTGACTAGATACTTTTCTTCCCCACTGTACTATTAAACTATTAAACTAGTCCATTATCATCACTGCATTGTACTGGATTTACTGAAATGCTGTACCACTATACTGCTTTGACAATATATACTAATTGTATTTCACGGCAATAAAGCAATCTAAATTTCAGAGAGAGGAGAGCGAGCGAGGAGAGAAAGAGAGAGGAGAGAGAAGGAGAGAGCGAGAAAGAGAGAGAGAGAGAAGGAGCGAGAGAGATTAAGTAAAACAATACTCAATCATGAGGTATCAAAGCCCAACAAACTGCATACTATTAAGAAAGAAAGTCTGAGGTCCTGAGCACTTTGGAGCAGGTTTTCATCAAGGATCTCGCTTTACTTTGCTCCATTCATCTTTCCCTCGATCCTGACTAGTCTCCCAGTCCATGCCACTGAAAAACATCCCCACCGCAGGATGCTGCCACCACCATGCTTCACCGTAGGGTTGGTGCCAGGTTTCCTCCAGACGTGACACTTGGCATTCAGGCCAAAGAGTTCAATCTTGGTTTCATCAGACCAGATAATCATTTTTCTCATGGTCTGAGAGTCTTTAGATGCCTTTTGGCAAACTCCAAGTGGGCTGTCATGTGCCTTTTACTGAGGAGTGGCTTCCGTCTGGCCACTCTACCATAAAGGCCTGATTGGTGGAGTGCTGCAGAGATGGTTGTTCTTCTGGAAGGTTTTCCCATCTCCACAGAGGAACTCTAGAGCTCTGACAGAGTGACCATCGGGTTCTTGGTCACCTGCCTGACCAAGGCCCTTCTCCCCCGATTGGCTCTAGGAAGAGTTTTGGGGACCTTCAATGCTGCAGACATTTTTTGGTACCCTTGAGAGGATCTGCAGAGAAGAATAGGAGAAACTCCACAAATACAGGTGTGCCAAGCTTATAGCGTCATACCCAAGAAGACCCAAGGCTGTAATCGCTGCCAAAGGTGCTTCAACAATGTACTGAGTAAAGGGTCTGAATACTTTACTTATCAATTTGCAAAAACTTCTGAAAAACAGTTTTTGCTTTGTCATTATGGGGTATTGTGTGTAGATTGATGAAGAGAAAAAACAATTTAATCAATTTTAGAATAAGGCTGTAACGTAACAAATTGTGGAAAAAGTCAAGGGGTCTGAATACTTTCCGAATGCACCATATCTTTCAACTAGGCTGTGATGTTTAGAATACAATTTGAATCTCATAAAATAGAATCCACAGATTGCGAGTTGAAGATATACTTTTCCTAAGAGTATTAGTATACTATTAATTGACTGACCCGGTCTCTCCAGATCTCCCAACTATGCTATTTCTAGGGTCAATTTTAGATTAATGCTATGCTTTTTCAGCCATTCCTGAACCCGAGACTATAAACAGGCTAGCTGAGGGCAATACCAGAACAAATTGTCTATTGATTCTGTATCCTCACAACAAAATCTGCAGAGCTGCGATGGTTGCATGCCCCAAATATTCAAAAATGTTGGTGGCAAGAATTCTGTACAATAATTTTAGCTGAAAAGCACCAAGTCTTGAATCTTGCATCATTTTATATATCAACTCATACACCCTGTGCCATGGAATCGGTACATCAAAAATCTCCTCCCATATATTTTGCAATCTGTATGGCACAGCTGCCAACATCCTGGTCCTCAAATGAAACCGTTATACTTTCCTATTCATGCTATGTTTATCTGCCAGTGTTGATCCTTTATATTGGGCAGACAGACCAGTTCCCTGCCTCCTCCCTTGATCCTTTATATTGGGCAGACAGACCAGTTCCCTGCCTCCTCCCTTGATCCTTTATATTGGGCAGACAGACCAGTTCCCTGCCTCCTCCCTTGATCCTTTATATTGGGCAGACAGACCAGTTCCCTGCCTCCTCCCTTGATCCTTTATATTGGGCAGACAGACCAGTTCCCTGCCTCCTCCCTTGATCCTTTATATTGGGCAGACAGACCAGTTCCCTACCTCCTCCCTTGATCCTTTATATTGGGCAGACAGACCAGTTCCCTACCTCCTCCCTTGATCCTTTATATTGGGCAGACAGACCAGTTCCCTGCCTCCTCCCTTGATCCTTTATATTGGGCAGACAGACCAGTTCCCTGCCTCCTCCCTTGATCCTTTATATTGGGCAGACAGACCAGTTCCCTACCTCCTCCCTTGATCCTTTATATTGGGCAGACAGACCAGTTCCCTGCCTCCTCCCTTGATCCTTTATATTGGGCAGACAGACCAGTTCCCTACCTCCTCCCTTGATCCTTTATATTGGGCAGACAGACCAGTTCCCTGCCTCCTCCCTTGATCCTTTATATTGGGCAGACAGACCAGTTCCCTACCTCCTCCCTTGATCCTTTATATTGGGCAGACAGACCAGTTCCCTACCTCCTCCCTTGATCCTTTATATTGGGCAGACAGACCAGTTCCCTGCCTCCTCCCTTGATCCTTTATATTGGGCAGACAGACCAGTTCCCTACCTCCTCCCTTGATCCTTTATATTGGGCAGACAGACCAGTTCCCTACCTCCTCCCTTGATCCTTTATATTGGGCAGACAGACCAGTTCCCTACCTCCTCCCTTGATCCTTTATACTGGGCAGACAGACCAGTTCCCTACCTCCTCCCTTGATCCTTTATATTGGGCAGACAGACCAGTTCCCTACCTCCTCCCTTGATCCTTTATATTGGGCAGACAGACCAGTTCCCTACCTCCTCCCTTGATCCTTTATACTGGGCAGACAGACCAGTTCCCTACCTCCTCCCTTGATCCTTTATACTGGGCAGACAGACCAGTTCCCTGCCTCCTCCCTTGATCCTTTATATTGGGCAGACAGACCAGTTCCCTACCTCCTCCCTTGATCCTTTATATTGGGCAGACAGACCAGTTCCCTACCTCCTCCCTTGATCCTTTATATTGGGCAGACAGACCAGTTCCCTACCTCCTCCAGCTGCCAGACAGACCAGATACCTTTTCCATAAATACAGGTATTTTACCAACCAGCACATTTGAGTTCAACCATAAAATTATTTCCATCTTTTCTGGGGGATGACATTGAAATTGTAACCAGCTCCGCAATGCTTGTTTGAAAAAGAGAGATCCTGTTCAATGAATCGAAAATGAGACATGGCAATCTGCACAAAGACAAAAAGGCCATTTTTAAACAATGGATGAGATTTTCTTACTAATTTACTTGAGAACCATTTTGTATTTTTTTTTAAACCTGTAACTGCCATTTCCTGAAACCTAGTCTTAAATTATGTTAAACAATGTAGCCAACACAGAAGTCTTTTGTTTGATCCTAAATGAAATTGAGGTGGTCTCAATGACAATTTTTCTAGGTTAAATTCATGGATCATGACTATTCTAATTAATAGGTGGCTTTATGTGGATAGTTTAGTGAAAATGTCAAATATAATTCAAATCAACTGTTATTTGCTTGTAAACAAACAGGTGTAGACTAACAGTGAAATGCTTACATACAGGTCCTTTCCCAACAATACATCCTCTGTATCCGCTGCTAAAGCCACTTTCTACCATTAAATGTCAAGCTTCTGCCTCTAACCCTAGGAAACTATTTTCTAACCGTGGAAAGCTATTTTCAACCCTAGGAAACTACACTGCTCAAAAACACTAAAATAACACATCCTAGATCTGAATGAATGAAATAATCTTATTAAATACTTTTTTCTTTACATAGTTGAATGTGCTGACAACAAAATCACACAAAAATTATCAATGGAAATCAAATTTATCAACCCATGGAGGTCTGGATTTGGAGTCACCCTCAAAATTAAAGTGGAAAACCACACTACAGGCTGATCCAACTTTGATGTAATGTCCTTAAATCAGGTCAAAATGAGGCTCAGTAGTGTGTGTGGCCTCCATGTGCCTGTATGACCTCCCTACAACGTCTGGGCATGCTCCTGATGAGGTGGGGGATGGTCTCCTGAGGGATCTCCTCCCAGACCTGGACTAAAGCATCAGCCAACTCCTGGACAGTCTGTGGTGCAACGTGGCGTTGGTGGATGGAGCGAGACATGATGTCCCAGATGTGCTCAATTGGATTCAGGTCTGGGGAACGGGCGGGCCAGTCCATAGCATCAATGCCTTCCTCTTGCAGGAACTGCTGACACACTCCAGCCACATGAGGTCTAGCATTGTCTTGCATTAGGAGGAACTCAGGGCCAACCGCACCAGCATATGGTCTCACAAGGGGTCTGAGGATCTCATCTCGGTACCTAATGGCAGTCAGGCTACCTCTGGCGAGCACTTGGAGGGCTGTGCGGCCCCCCAAAGAAATGCCACCCCACACCATGACTGACCCACCGCCAAACCGGTCATGCTGGAGGATGTTGCAGGCAGCAGAACGTTCTCCACGGCGTCTCCAGACTCTGTCACATGTGCTCAGTGTGAACCTGCTTTCATCTGTGAAGAGCACAGGGCGCCAGTGGCGAATTTGCCAATCTTGGTGTTCTCTGGCAAATGCCAAACGTCCTGCACGGTGTTGGGCTGTAAGCTCAACCCTCACCTGTAGACGTCGGGCCCTCATACCACCCTCATGGAGTATGTTTCTGACCGTTTGAGCAGACACATGCACATTTGTGGCCTGCTGGAGGTCATTTTGCAGGGCTCTGGCAGTGCTCCTCCTGCTCCTCCTTGCACAAAGGCGGAGGTAGCAGTCCTACTGCTGGGTTGTTGCCCTCCTACGGCCTCCTCCACGTCTCCTGATGTACTGGCCTGTCTCCTGGTAGCGCCTCCATGCTCTGGACACTACACTGACAGACACAGCAAACCTTCTTGCCACAGCTCGCATTGATGTGCCATCCTGGATGAGCTGCACTACCTGAGCCACTTGTGTGGGTTGTAGACTCCGTCTCATGCTACCACTAGAGTGAAAGCACCGCCTGCATTCAAAAGTGACCAAAACATCAGCCAGGAAGCATAGGAACTGAGAAGTGGTCTGTGGTCACCACCTGCAAAACCAGTCCTTTATTGGGGGTGTCTTGCTAATTGGCTATAATTTCCACCTGTTGTCTATTCCATTTGCACAACAGCATGAGAAATGTATTGTCAATCAGTGTTGCTTCCTAAGTGGACAGTTTGATTTCACAGAAGTGTGATTGACTTGGAGTTACATTGTGTTGTTTAAGTGTTCCCTTTATTTTTTTGAGCAGTGTATTTTCCGCCTTCTCCCTTCATAATCCACCACCCCCTCCTCCTCTGCGGACGACTTTGTCAACCACTTTGAAATGAAGGTTGACGACATCCGCTACTCACTCAGCCTATTGAGTCCACTGGTCTCACTCACACAGAACTACCCTACGCCTTGACCTCTTTCTCCCCTCTCTCTCCAGATGACCTCCTGTAACTAGTGAGGTCTGGGGCTGCCTGACAACCTGCCCACTCGAATCCTTCCCCTCCTCCTTTCTCCAGACCATCTCTGGAGACCTTCTCCCATTCCTCACTTCCCTCATCCCTGACCACTGGCTGCATCCCCTCTGACTTCAAAATTGAGTAAAGGTTGACAGGTCTGGAGACAGAGTGAGACCGAGAGAGTGATAGAGAGACAATGTGACCGGAGTCCCTGACAGATGGGGGGAGAGAGAGAGAGAGAGAGAAAGAAAGAGACAGACAGAGGAGAGAGAGAGAGAGAGAGAGAGAGAGAGAGAGAGAGAGAGAGAGAGAGAGAGAGAAAGAGAGAAAGAGAGGAGAGAGAGAGAGAGAGAGAGGATGATGAGAACAGAGAGAGTGCATGAGAGGAGAGGGAGGGAGAGAGAGGGAGGGACAGGGAGATAGCGTGAAGAAAAGCCGATGGACTTGAATCTTAAATTACACAGACTAATTGATTTAAAGAAACAGAATGGTGAGAGAGAGATAAGTGGAATAAGTGAGTGAGAGATGGTGAGAGAGAGAACATGATGGTGAGAGAACGTGATGGTGAGAGAGAGAACGTGATGGTGAGAGAGAGAACGTGAGGGTGAGAGAGAGAACGTGAGGGTGAGAGAGAATGTGATGTGAGAGAGAGAACGTGATGGTGAGAGAAAACGTGAGGCTAAGGGCTGCAGCAGAACATTGCTCCTGTTGGGCAGGAAAGCCTGACTGACCCCCCTCTCTGGAGCCCAGAGTCTGACGTCTCACTGTATCAGAACAGACATACAACATCTACCATCCATTTCTCTCTGTGTGTGTGTGTGTGTGTGTGTGTGTGTCTGTGTGTGTATATATCTATATGCGTGTGTGTTTGTGTGGTTACCGGGGGAATGACGAACAGTTCGCTGCCCATGAGGTCGAAGACGCGCACGGTACCGGTACTGTCGGCGTACGCCAGCAGGGTACAGTCATGTGACCACGCCACCCGCCGCCACTGGGGACTGGGGTCCTTGGGCACTGCAACACAACACACAGGTTATTACACACACATTATTAAACACACACCCACACAATACGGAAGGGGATATCTAGTCTATATAGTCTCCCTAGTCTATATAGTCTCCCTAGTCTATATAGTCTCCCTAGTCTATATAGTCTCCCTATAGTCTCCCTAGTCTATATAGTCTCCCTAGTCTATATAGTCTCCCTAGTCTATATAGTCTCCCTATAGTGTCCGCTCCCTAGTCTATATAGTCTCCCTATAGTGTCCGCTCCCTAGTCTATATAGTCTCCCTAGTCTATATAGTCTCCCTATAGTGTCCGCTCCCTAGTCTATATAGTCTCCCTAGTCTATATAGTCTCCCTAGTCTATATAGTCTCCCTATAGTCTCCCTAGTCTATATAGTCTCCCTATAGTCTCCCTAGTCTATATAGTCTCCCTAGTCTATATAGTCTCCCTATAGTGTCCGCTCCCTAGTCTATATAGTCTCCCTATAGTGTCCGCTCCCTAGTCTATATAGTCTCCCTAGTCTATATAGTCTCCCTAGTCTATATAGTCTCCCTAGTCTATATAGTCTCCCTAGTCTATATAGTCTCCCTATAGTGTCCGCTCCCTAGTCTATATAGTCCCCCTAGTCTATATAGTCTCCCTAGTCTATATAGTCTCCCTATAGTGTCTGCTCCCTATTCACACCAGGGTTTCCGATGGGGCACTGGCCATGTCACTGGCAACATTTTAATTTACCGGACATTTGAGAAATCCGCCAGACCCATATCCATTGGGTACGTAACCTGATTAGGGCGTCCACCCACGGTGCTGTCCACATTTACTTTTCCTCAGCCGACGAGACGAGTAACGAACAGTAAAATCACTTAGCCTATGTCAATATACTAGAAAAGTTGACCCATTCTATTGGTCAGCTTGATGAGAAAGAAATAGCCTATTCCAAACGGACTCTGGGGCAGAGGCGCTAAAGAGGGCTGTGCGTACGGCCGAGCTTCCTGCCTTCCAGGACCTCTACACCAGGCGGTGTCAGAGGAATGCCCTAGAAACTGTCAAAGACTCCAGCCACCCAGGTCAGACTGTTCTCTCTGCTACCGCACAGCAAGCGGTCCCAGAGCACCAAGTCTGAGACCAAAAGGCTCCTGAACAGCTTCTACCCCTAAGCCATAGGACTGCTGAACAGTTAATCAAATGGCCACCCAGACTATTTGGATTGAAACCCTTTTTTTACACCGACTCTCTTGTGGATTCTACCCACACTCACTGGACTCTACCCACACTCACTGGACTCTACCCACACTCACTGGACTCTACCCACACTCACTGGACTCTACCCACACTCACTGGACTCTACCCACACTCACTGGACTCTACCCACACTCACTGGACTCTACCCACACTCACTGGACTCTACCCACACTCACTGGACTCTACCCACACTCACTGGACTCTACCCACACTTCTCCTGCCATCCGCCAAACCCAGATTTGCCCTTCGGACCGCCAGATGGTGAAGCACGATTCATCACTCCAGAGAACGCGTTTCCACTGCTCCAGAGTCCAATGGCGGCGAGCTTTACACCACTCCAGCCGACGCTTGGCATTGCGCATGGTGATCTTAGGCTGCTCGGCCATGGAAACCCATTTCATGAAGCTCCCGACTAACAGTTCTTGTGCTGACGTTGCTTCCAGGTGCAGTTTGGAACTGCCTCATTGGTGAGTGTTGCAACTGAGGACAGACGATTTTTACGCGCTATGCGTTTCAGCACTCGGCAGTACTGGGGCAATTCTAGCAGGGCTAGAAATTTTACGAACTAACTTGTTGGAAAGGTGGCATCCTATGACAGTGCCACGCTGAAAGTCACTGAGGCCATTCTACTGACAATGTTTGTCTACGGAGATTGCATGGTGGTGTGCTCGATTTTATACACCTGTCAGCAACGTGTGTGAATGAAATAACTGAATTCACTAATTTAAAAGGAGTGTCCACATACTTTTGCATATATAGTAAAGTTATCGACCATGTCTTTTTTTATCTGTTGTTTTCAGTGTGTGTGTGTGTGTGTGTTTGTGCACTGTAAACCCCAAGGCATTTTTATATCAAATACTTCTAGTAATGTTGAACTCAAAGTGAAAAGTCTTTAAAACGTTTATGTGGTACGGACTCAAACTAAAACAACTTTAAACTGTTGACAAATTAATTTATTGTTCATTAACTTTCTAAGTAGTTCAAAAGCTGTCAACACTAGAGCTGTTGCAGTGATCGTTTTACCGCCACACCGGCAGTCACGACCGCAGTAAAATTCTACGTGACCGTTGAGTCACGGTAATCTCATTTTACATTTACATTTTAGTCCGTTAGCAGACGCTCTTATCCAGAGCGACTTACAGTTAGTGAGTGCATACATGTTTTTGTTTTGTTTTTTCATACTGGCCCCCCGTGGGAATCGAACCCACAACCCTGGCGTTGCAAGTGCCATGCTAGTACCCAACTCACTAACGACCATCAAGGTCGCTAACGGCCTGGTACTCAGCGCTCTATTGTCCCTCTGACATCAACGCGAATGCAATCGAAAAATCACATCAACACATTACCATGCTTTAAAAAAAAACTCACCTCGCTGTGATCAATCAAAGTGAAGAAAGACATTGAACAACGACGTTGAAACGGAGCGGAGAACATAATGTTGTTTCAAAGACAAAACAACAAAATGGACAACGTTTTTTTAATGTGATTATTAATTCACAACACCATACGCATATTAGAGCTTAAGCACACACATAATATATGACCCCAAAATTTAAATAAATAAAATAAAGACTGTGCCATTATACAATATACAGCGAGGAGAACAAGTATTTGATACACTGCCGATTTTGCAGGTTTTCCTACTTACAAAGCATGTAGAGGTCTGTAATTTTTTATCATAGGTACACTTCAACTGTGAGAGACGGAATCTAAAACAAAAATCCAGAAAATCACATTGTATGATTTTTAAGTAATTCATTTGCATTTTATTGCATGACATAAGTATTTGATCACCTACCAACCAGTAAGAATTCCGGCTCTCACAGACCTGTTAGTTTTTCTTTAAGAAGCCCTCCTGTTCTCCACTCATTACCTGTATTAACTGCACCTGTTTGAACTCGTTACCTGTATAAAAAGACACCTGTCCACACACTCAATCAAACAGACTCCAACCTCTCCACAATGGCCAAGACCAGAGAGCTGTGTAAGGACATCAGGGATAAAATTGTAGACCTGCACAAGGCTGGGATGGGCTACAGGACAATAGGCAAGCAGCTTGGTGAGAAGGCAACAACTGTTGGCGCAATTATTAGAAAATGGAAGAAGTTCAAGATGACGGTCAATCACCCTCGGTCTGGGGCTCCATGCAAGATCTCACCTCGTGGGGCATCAATGATCATGAGGAAGGTCAGGGATCAGTCCAGAACTACACGGCAGGACCTGGTCAATGACCTGAAGAGAGCTGGGACCACAGTCTCAAAGAAAACCATTAGTAACACACTACGCCGTCATGGATTAAAATCCTGCAGCGCACGCAAGGTCCCCCTGCTCAAGCCAGCGCATGTCCAGGCCCGTCTGAAGTTTGCCAATGACCATCTGGATGATCCAGAGGAGGAATGGGAGAAGGTCATGTGGTCTGATGAGCTTTTTGGTCTAAACTCCACTCGCCGTGTTTGGAGGAAGAAGAAGGATGAGTACAACCCCAAGAACACCATCCCAACCGTGAAGCATGGAGGTGGAAACATCATTCTTTGGGGATGCTTTTTTTGCAAAGGGGACAGGACGACTGCCCCGTATTGAGGGGAGGATGGATGGAGCCATGTATCGGGAGATCTTGGCCAACAACCTCCTTCCCTCAGTAAGAGCATTGAAGATTGGTTGTGGCTGGGTCTTCCAGCATGACAACGACCCGAAACACACAGCCAGGGCAACTAAGGAGTGGCTCCGTAAGAAGCATCTCAAGGTCCTGGAGTGGCCTAGCCAGTCTCCAGACCTGAACCCAATAGAAAATCTTTGGAGGGAGCTGAAAGTCCGTATTGCCCAGCGACAGCACCGAAACCTGAAGGATCTGGAGAAGGTCTGTATGGAGGAGTGGGCCAAAATCCCTGCTGCAGTGTGTGCAAACCTGGTCAAGACCTACAGGAAACGTATGATCTCTGTAATTCCAAACAAAGGTTTCTGTACCAAATATTAAAGTTCTGCTTTTCTGATGTATAAAATACTTATGTCACGCAATAAAATGCAAATTAATTACTTAAAAATCATTCAATGTGATTTTCTGGATTTTTTGTTTTAGATTCCGTCTCTCACAGTTGAAGTGTACCTATGATAAAACATTACAGACCTCTACATGCTTTGTAAGTAGGAAAACCTGCAAAATCGGCAGTGTATCAAATACTTGTTCTCCCCACTGTATATAGCCTACCACATATTACTCATGGCAGAAAACAACTGATTTAAGATGTCTTTGGTACATAATTGGTCTAGTCTATACTCCAAATGTAAACACATTCTAGTAAAATCACCTTTGAGTGTGGACTGTATTATTATGCATACTGGATGGACCGGTTACCTAATGCTACGCTCCAAACTTTCTATCCATGAGTCTGGGAGAGAATTTAGGCGATGGTGTTGGTTCGTTGATTGTGCAGGCCGGCATACAGTTATCTTACAATTAGTGAATTTGTATTTATCTTGAATAGCCTAGTAATAGGGCATGTTTTATATTTTCATAATTAATTAATAGGCTGAAACATTACCTTTAGCTACAGAATATCTCACCACCGTGCGTTTCCATCTCCTCCCCTTGCTCCTTTCTCGGGCGTGCAGAGAGAGAGGGTCTGTCAACAGCTTAATAAAATATGTTTCATTGTGAAAACATGTTACTATCGATTGTTCCCGGACAGACTTCACTTGGTTACCCAAATTAAGCACTGGGTATCTGCAGGAACAGGGTTGGAGAGCCCGTGGCATACAGAGTTCGGGCTGAATATCACCTGTCGCCCAGCGAGAGGCTGCATACTCCTCAAACAGTGGTTGATGCGTGGGGGTGAAATAAGTGTTATTTTAAGGCCAGACATTTCTATATCAATCCTGTGTGAAAGCAGTGTTTTGATGGTTGCCACTAAAAAAAAGAGGTGCTTCTACTGCTACTATATGTATTTATCAGCTGCTAATATTAATCAAACCGGAGGAGACTACCGGCCTCCATTCACTATTCCAGGTCATACGGATGAAGGGTCTTTTTCCCCCTGCTCCAGTTCCTGTCCAGTTGATAATGACCCATTCTAAATCTAAACTCATTTTACATATTAGTAAAGTCAAAAGGTTAAATTGAGAACAGTCTGATGGGGTGTAAATATGATCGCTTGATGAGAGAACAGCGTGTGCTGTCTGAGGCAAGGAACAGAGCGCATGCCGTTTTGCCACTCCATCATATGAACAGCCTATAGTGGCATCATATAAAGTGTTGATTTTCTAAAACATTGTAAGGTTTGTATCATTCGCAAGCAAAGTTGCCAAATAACTCTAAAAATCAGGGCGTATAGGACCCGTTTCAAATGATCACGTTGACGCTCAACAAAGCCACTTCATGTGCAAAGAAAAATATCCTTTCTATTTTATTCAGCCAAGTTCAATTATAGTCTTCTCGCTATAAAATCATTTAATATAAAATAATGGCTTAAGGACTTAAGCATATCTTGTCTGCTCCATAAACCGGCGCAGAGGCCGACTCATATTCTGTTCTTCTGAAATACATTTTTCTTCGTATCATAAATGTTTCTTTAGACCTGCCTAAAATAAATAATGGATTTATTGTGATGCTGTAGGCTATATTAAAATGGATTTATTGGACTTTTCTAAAATGTTCCAAAAAACATCCGCATCAGCAGCGGCTTGTATGAGTGGCGGCCTGGAGATGCTAAAACGTGTTTATGTTAATTAACGGTCAATTACCGTGAGACGGGCAGTCATTTGCATGACATTTACCGGATGGCCACAGCCCTAGTCAGGACAACTAGCTGCAATATGTAACTTTTTTGGAGCGACCCGACCAAATTCACATAGAAATGTGATTATAGATCTGTCATTCTCATTAAAAAGCAAGTCTAAGAAGCAGTATATCTGTTCTATGTTCTACTATTTCTATGCTTCCCGTTCTTAAGTTTGGTTTTTGCATCTTTTACTTTCGGTTTTGTCCACCAGCTTCAAACCGCTGGACGTACAATATTTTTGGTTATGGAAAATATATTTCACAGCGGTTTAGATGGTACAATGATTCTCTACACTTGCTTGATCTGTCACATATACTGAAATTAGGCAAGCAATTAGAATTTAAGCAACCAGAAAATGGCAGACTGATTATAGAGTTATACTCAGCATGCTTTGCAACTTAATTTTTACATTTTCATTTTGGTCATTCAGCATAATACACTTTTATCCAGGGCGACTTCAATCAGTGCATTCAACTAAGGTAGATAAACAACCACGTGTAAAAAAGTTAAAAACTTTACAGTAACCGTCGTTGTAGTTAAAGTGTTCTGTTGGTTGGGCAACTTGCTAAAGTTCTGAAGCTACTGAAAAGGCGCCAAGTGCAAGAGACCGATAGGAGCATTAAATGTTCCCTACTGAATTCTGTTTGGCTATTGTTAATTGGAAATGAAACTTTTCAATGTGACATAGTGCTTTCTTTCTTCATTAAGTTGTGTTAGAAAGTGGATGAAATACTTTCTTTGAAGTTGGGAAAAACTTAGAAATATGCTTATTGCACCAAAAAAAGAAATATTATTTTTAAGTAGCAACAGCTTGAAATATTGATTACAATACGTTTATGTAACAAAAAAAATATTGAGTTACAACGCGTCCGTATTCTAAGTTCAATCAACTTAATATGAACAACTTCTTAACATCTGTTTAGAGGTCAAGCAACTAGTAAGTTGTGCATTTAATTAACAATGAGCTTAAAAGTTAAATGTACTTTACAAGCTGATACAACTGAAATCTGGACCTCCCCCCTCCCTCCTACAGAGTCACAGTGACTATTGGTTTGAGTAATGACTACAAAATCACTTCAAGTAAGTGCACTCTGATATGGTTGTACACCGGGCTTGCACAAACATTTTTGAGTAATGACAGCACATTGGAGGTGTGTGGTTAGAGACAGGAAATGATGTATTAGAGTTCATTAAAAGCAGCATCACTGTTTCCGTGTGGCAAGAGTACACTACATTACTTTCAAAATCAGAACGTCGCTGAGCCACACATTAAACAACCGTCCTCCCTCCTATTTGTTTTCTTGCCACCGTAGGGGGGGGGGGACACTACAATATTTGGTCGTGAGGATTCTCCATACAACACTGTCTCGTTAAAAAAGAAAAGTGATTAAATAGCTAGAACGCGCTGTGGCTGAAAGCAGCCTCAAACGTTTTCAGTCAGACATTCACGCTTGCCATAAAGAGTTGAATTATCTAGTGCGGCGTACTGCGGGCAAGCCACCAGGGTAGACTCGTCGAGGCCTGGTGACAGACGGTGTCTACATCACGCGGCGGTGGCTCCCTCTGCTGGACGTGCCAGGTCTCGACCGCTCCTCCGGCCAGGACTAATTGGGGCTGGTTGAGGCTGGTGAGTAATGAAGGGGCTGATTGCTCACCAGCCGTACGGGGCCCATAAAGCTGCCAGGAGGGAAGCACACGGGAGGGTTGGGGGTAGTGAGAGGTGACTACCGGACAGACGTCCTCACGGTCTGATAGAACCGAGGGGCTCGGTGTTCTACCCCAGAGGAGACAGCGTTCCACGGAGCCCAGGTGGTAACCAGGAAGAGTTCTCCTGGAGGAGACCTGTTTTCTTCTTTTTCTTTACTGTTTTAAATAAACACCTTGAAAACTGAGGTATCACACTTGTGTCTGATCTGTGGAAACGTCTAGATCAAATCCTCTTGGTCTGCATCACTAGCAATACATTTTGAATAACATTGCTTGTGCTGTAAACGATTTAACTTTGTCTTTGTCAAAACAAAAAAAAGGCAAGTACAAAACGCATACTAGTAGTAGTCATCGAGAGAGAGAGAGTACCCATTCTAGGTGATGTGATACCACATCATTAGTTATTAAAATAAAACGTTATCATCTCACTGGCTTCTTCTCTGGAGAGCTCTCAGCGTTTTCCACAAGTGCGTAGAGTGGCCAGCCAAATAGAAAAGCTTTATATCAGTAGCTTCTGATCCATTCTAATGCCTTGGCTCCATCCGAAATACATAGCTTAATTATTTAATACATTATCAAGTTCACCTCCCAGATTGGAAAAACTATTGGTGGTATTGTGTACAGAAACATGACTTTACAATTTAAAATGACTGAAAATGTCTGAATTCAGTGTATTGTTAGTCGTTTTGGTTATTGTCTAGGCCTACAGTATATGATCAGGACTATTTTACATTTAACCAGTCTTCTCTTGAGATTAAAGTCTTACTTACAGTTTTATTGCAAGATATTAATTGCCACAATTAAAAACAGAACAATTAAGCAAAAAGGCCACAGGTTTCAGTGTTTTCCCCGTTTTCACTCAAAAATCACCACTTTTATAGAAAAACAGAAATTGGATGTTCTAAGTTCACAACAATCCTTACACCACATAAGGAGACCACTTTTGATGGCTGGGAAAATCGAAGATATTTAGATTTTTTGGGTGTACTTAGCCTTTAATTGAAGCGCTCACCTAGCAAGATGCAGGTTGTTTAGCAGTGAAAATACTTTCCCTCTACCAGAAGATAAGCATCACTGCTAACGGCTACACACCTAACGGTAGATGAGCGCGCCGACGAGCATTCTCATTGTCTCTTCCGAGAGTTGCAGGAAATATGAAATCGCTGATGCATTCTGTTCATGTCTTATGATCAACTTTGGGCAAATGAATACATGTTCAATACATTTAGATGATTTCCTACTAAACGTCAAAACCATTTCTGAATTTTGTTGAATTCCGTTTTAATGCGTGGATTCCGTGAGTGCCCTAATGATCATATCTGGACCAGAATGAGTCTCTCCACTACCTGTTGTTCCAGTGTTGATTCACCATCTTCATCGAATGTTTTCATCATTTATCTGCAGACAATCAACACAAAAGTCTAGGCCTACCAGCATGCAAGTCAGGTAGACTAATGAACGTCTGTCTCACCAATGTGATTCGTCAGGCTACACTGCCTGACGAGACCAGAGTCACTCACTTTAGAGTCACTGTCTGGCAAGCCCCAACATCCTTGGAAAGGAAACCTCGGAAATCCTTTGGTTTAATTGTCCTGATGTGATACCATGGAAATCTACAGTACCAGTCAAAAGTTTGGACACATCTACTCATTCAAGGGTTTTTCTTTATTTCTACTATTCTCTACATTGTAGAATAATAGTGAAGACATCAAAACTATGAAATAACACATACGGAATCATGTAGTAACCAAAAAAGTGTTAAACAGATCAAAATATATATTATATTTGAGATTCTTCAAAGTAGCCACCCTTTGCCTTGACGACAGCTTTGCACACTCTTGGCATTCTCTCAACCAGCTTCATGAGGTAGTCACCTGGAATGCTTTTCCAACAGTCTTGAAGGCGTTCCCACATATGCTGAGCACTTGTTGGCTGCTTTTCCTTCACTCTGCGGTCCAACTCATCCCAAACCATCTCAATTGGGTTGAGGTCAGGTGATTGTGGAGGCCAGGTCATCTGATGCAGCACTCCATCACTCTCCTTATTGGTCAAATAGCCCTTACACAGCCTGGAGGTGTGTTGGGTCATTGTCCTGTTGAAAAACAAATGATAGTCCCACTAAGCCCAAACCGGATGGGATGGCGTATCGCTGAAGAATGCTGTGGTAGCCATGCTGGTTAAGTGTGCCTTGAATTCTAATTAAATCACAGAAAAGTCACCAGCAAAGCAACCCCACACCTCCTCCTCCAAGCTTCACATTGGGAACCACACATGCGGAGATAATCCGTTCACCTACTCCGCGTCTCACAAAGACATGGCGGTTAGCACCAAAAATGTCACATTTGAACTCATCAGACCAAAGGACAGATTTCCACCGGTCTAATGTCCATTGCTCATGTTTCTTGGCCCAAGCAAGTCTCTTCTTCTTATTGGTGTCCTTTAGTAGTGGTTTCTTTGCAGCAATTTGACCATGAAGGCCTGATTCACGCAGTCTCCTCTGAACAGTTGATGTTGAGATGTGTCTGTTACTTGAACTCTGTGAAGCATTTATTTGGCCTGCCACCTGAGGTGCAGTTAATTGCCGATTTCAGAGGTTAATAATTCTAATGAACTTATCCTCTGCAGCAGAGGTAACGCTGGGTTTCCTTTCCTGTGGCGGTCCTCATGAGAGCCAGTTTCATCATAGCGCTTCATTGCGACTGCACTTGAAGAAACTTTCAAAGTTCTTGAAATGTTCCGCATTGACTGACCTTCATGTCTTAAAGTAATGATGGACTGTCATTTCTCTTTGCTTATTGGAGCTGTTCTTGCCATAATATGGACTTGGTCTTTTACCAAATAGGGCCATCTTCTGTATACCACCCCTACGTGGTCACAACACAACTGATTGGCTCAAACGCATTAAGGAAAGAAATTCCCCAGATTTACTTTTAACAAGGCACTGTTAATTGAAATGCATTCCAGGTGACTACCTCATGAAGCTGGTTGAGAGAATGCCAAGAGTGTGCAAAGCTGTCATCAAGGCAAAGAGAGGCTACTTTGAAGAATCTCAAATATATCTTGACTTGTTTAACACTTTTTTGGTTACTACATGATTCCATATGTGTTATTTCATAGTTTTGATGTCTTCACTATTATTCTACAATGTAGAAAATAATTTTAAAAAATTAAGAAAAACCCTGGAAACTTTTGACTGGTACTTGTAACCCCCGCTGCATGATTTATGAACAGCAAAGAGGTTTAGGAGATCGACTTTATTCAGTCAGTTTGACACCTTTTCTCAACTAGTCAACAGTTGCTGTTCAGTTGTCAATCAAAGCACAGTAAAATAGTCTACCATGAGCCACCACTCCGCTATGTGAAATAGTCTACCATGAGCCACCACTCCGCTATGTGAAATAGTCTACCATGAGCCACCACTCCGCTATGTGAAACACACAAAATAAAATTAATGAATGTGTCAGAAAACAATAATTAGGGTAAGAGGGTTTTCCACTCATCTTTACCACTTACAAATTCACAAGCATCATGCTCTCTCCCTAGGCTGTGTAAAGAAATAAGACTGCAACTGAATACAGCGCACACACATTTTACCGGGAGGCTGGAGAGACAGCAGACTGTGTCTCCTTGTCGTCGCTGGCTTTGTGACTGACAGGCACCTGTCCTATCAATAGATCACTAGGAGATGCATATCGTTCATTCTAGCAGGAGATGGCTCAATGGAATAGCGAATTGAAACTTTTAAATGAACAGCAGCCTAGTTAATATGAAGTGGAATGGAAAACACTACAAACGCTGACCACCTTTCCATCTCACACTACAAGAGCACTGCAGATTGTGCCAATAAAAACAAAACAGGGTGGAAAATAAATCGGGACGTTTGGGACAGCTGAAAGACAGGATCGGTAGCCCTCAGATTGCATCTTTGACCCGATGACAGCTGCGTGACCCGAGTAGGCAACGACATGGGGATTTTGTCTCCGATCTCAAAAACCTGTCTGGGACAGCTAAGCCGTGAAGGGTACATCCAGCTTTAGTCTATCATGTAATCAGGGTGATTAGTTCTCCGCCTCTCTAACCCTCTTCTTTAAATTAACCACATGTTAATATTATACTATATATTATATATTTTTACGTATACGTGGTCCTCTGTAGCTCAATTGGTAGAGCATGGCGCTTGTAACGCCAGGGTAGTGGGTTCGATCCCCGGGACCACCCATACGTAAAAATGTATGCACACATGACTAAGTCGCTTTGGATAAAAGTGTCTACTAAATGGCATATTATTATTATTATTATTATTATTATTATAATTATAATACTCCCTCACAAACCGTGTACACCAGTGCATCCCAACTCCAGTCGTTGAGTTAACCTGCCCAACAGCACACCTGATTCAACTGGTCAACTGATCTTCAGGCCCTCAATGAGTTGAATCCTATGAGGTTGCCCAGGGCTACAACAGAAATGTGTACTGTTGGGGGTACTGGAGTTGGGAAACTCTGGTATACACAACCACACACACACACACACACACACACACACACACACACACCAGTGTAGCCTACAAACGGTGCATAAACGCACACAGACACTGCTGTCATAAATAAATCCACTCAGGCCAAAAGTCCAATGTCTGATAACGGAAGGCCAAACTGCAAAATGTTCTGATTATATTTCACTCAGAGTCATTCTTATAGTCATGTGTTGACCCAAACCTCGACCCAACTCCATGGGGTTGACCCAAAACCTCAGAAAACAGAAGAGAAGTCCAGGAGAAATTCTATTTTTTCAAGCTCCACAGTGGTCCGTCTTCACTCATTCTCCTCACACTAGATCAGAATACTGAAAACACACAAAGCAGCTATCTGTGTGTGTGAGGTATGGATATTCGCCAGTCAGTCGGAGTCAGATATTAAGCTATAAAGAGCAATGCGAGGGGTGGGTGTGTCTGTGTGTGTTAGGGCTGGGCGATATGGCCGAAATATAATATCACGGTATTATTATGATTGTTGACGGTATGAGACAGTATTTTATGTTTTTGAATAATGAAAGTTCTACATTTTCTTTATGAGTAGTGCGTGACCCTGGGTGGAAACGTGCGTGACCCTGGGTGGAAACGTGCGTGACCCTGGGTGGAAACATACATTCTGATTTCAATGAGTCTTTCTCCAATCTGATTGTTTTATATTATTTCAACCCAAAAATATTTTTCTGCATTTTTCATCAATTTCTGCATTCATTTGAGATCATTTCCACACTGCCGAGTAGGGCTGTACGATATTGGCAAACAATCTAGGCCTTATTTTTAACCAAATGTTGCAATTGCGATTTGAATTGCGATTTAGAGCAAAACACTTGGGTGAACTGCTGGAATCATGGAAATAGAATGATTATTCTAATTCTATAGGTAGAATATAATAGTGGACTCTTTGAATACAGCGTTGACATGACAACGAATGAAAATGCCAGGGAGGAGTTATTGTGACAGGGTAGGAACCAAAGTGTTGATAAGTGTTTCGTAGCTAACATATTCATGCTTCACGTATTCCTCTTTGATTTAGAAGACACTTACCCTGACACTTCCCAATGACAGAGCCAAAGTCATCCCTCGCAGACCTGGTGGCAAAAACACACATACACATATAATAGAATATACACAAACATTCTGCATTTAACGTTAAAAATGTCAAATGGACCTCTGTATTAGGCATTACGTTAAGCCATCATCACACTGGGAGGGTTTCTACTGAGTAGACAACATTTGATCAACTTGAAAAAACAACAACTAAAATGCTATGTTTAGAATGGACACACACGAACGGACAGACCATCTCACATCATTACCTGATCTCCACACACTGGTCCTGAACCACGGCCAGCAGCTTCCCATTACTGGAGAGAGAGAGGGGGAGAGGGAGGAGAGGGGGAGAGGGGAGAGGGGGAGAGAGAGGGGGAGGAGAGAGAGAGAGAGGAAGAGAGAGAGAGAGATTTAGGACTTCTAACCCCTTAAACACTGTTTGAGCTACACACTTGGACCATTAGATTAGTGTATTTTCTTCTGCATCCTGTTGTATTGTGGTACTGTTGTATTGTGGTGTGGTGCTGTTGTATTGCGGTGTGGTGCTGTTGTATTGTGGTGTGGTGCTGTTGTATTGTGGTGTGGTGCTGTTGTATTGTGGTGTGGTGCTGTTGTATTGTGGTGTGGTGCTGTTGTATTGTGGTGTGGTGCTGTTGTATTGTGGTGTGGTACTGTTGTATTGTGGTGTGGTGCTGTTGTATTGTGGTGTGGTGCTGTTGTATTGTGGTGTGGTACTGTTGTATTGTGGTGTGGTGCTGTTGTATTGTGGTGTGGTGCTGTTGTATTGTGGTGTGGTACTGTTGTATTGTGGTGTGGTGCTGTTGTATTGTGGTGTGGTGCTGTTGTATTGTGGTGTGGTGCTGTTGTATTTGTGTCTGTGGCATTGTTGTTTATTGTCAAATCAAATCTTATGTCACATGCTTGGTAAACAACAGGTGTAGACTAACAGTGAAATGCTGATTTACGGGCTCTTCCCAACAATGGACTGAGTCCATGATAACTTGGCTATATACAGGGGGTACCAGTACTGAGTCCATGATAACTTGGCTATATACAGGGGGTACCAGTACTGAGTCCATGATAACTTGGCTATATACAGGGGGTACCAGTACTGAGTCCATGATAACTTGGCTATATACAGGGGGTACCAGTACTGAGTCCATGATAACTTGGCTATATACAGGGGGTACCAGTACTGAGTCCATGATAACTTGGCTATATACACGGGGTACCAGTACTGAGTCCATGATAACTTGGCTATATACAGGGGGTACCAGTACTGAGTCCATGATAACTAGGCCATATACAGGGGGTACCAGTACTGAGTCCATGATAACTTGGCTATATACAGGGGGTACCAGTACTGAGTCCATGATAACTAGGCCATATACAGGGGGTACCAGTACTGAGTCCATGATAACATGGCTATATACAGGGGGTACCAGTACTGAGTCCATGATAACTTGGCTATATACACGGGGTACCAGTACTGAGTCTAATATAACTTGGCTATATACAGGGGGTACCAGTACTGAGTCCATGATAACTTGGCTATATACACGGGGTACCAGTACTGAGTCTAATATAACTTGGCTATATACAGGGGGTACCAGTACTGAGTCCATGATAACTTGGCTATATACAGGGGGTACCAGTACTGGGTCCATGATAACTTGGCTATATACAGGGGGTACCAGTACTGAGTCCATGATAACTTGGCTATATACAGGGGGTACCAGTAATGAGTCTATGACAACTTGGCTATATACAGGGGGTACCAGTACTGAGTCCATGATAACTTGGTTATATACAGGGGGTACCAGTACTGAGTTCATGATAACTTGGCTATATACAGGGGTACCAGTACTGAGTCCATGATTACTTGGCTGTATACACGGGGTACCAGTACTGAGTCTATGATAACTTGGCTATATACAGGGGGTACCAGTACTGAGTCCATGATAACTTGGCTATATACAGGGGGTACCAGTACTGAGTCCATGATAACTTGGCTATATACAGGGGGTACCAGTACTGAGTCTATGATAACTTGGCTATATACAGGGGGTACCAGTACTGAGTCCATGATAACTTGGCTATATACACGGGGTACCAGTACTGAGTTCATGATAACTTGGCTATATACAGGGGGTACCAGTACTGAGTCCATGATAACTTGGCTATATACACGGGGTACCAGTACTGAGTTCATGATAACTTGGCTATATACAGGGGGTACCAGTACTGAGTCCATGATAACTTGGCTATATACACGGGGTACCAGTACTGAGTCCATGATAACTTGGCTATATACAGGGGGTACCAGTACTGAGTCCATGATAACTTGGCTATATACACGGGGTACCAGTACTGAGTTCATGATAACTTGGCTATATACAGGGGGTACCAGTACTGAGTCCATGATAACTTGGCTATATACACGGGGTACCAGTACTGAGTCCATGATAACTTGGCTATATACAGGGGGTACCAGTACTGAGTCCATGATAACTTGGCTATATACACGGGGTACCAGTACTGAGTCCATGATAACTTGGCTATATACAGGGGGTACCAGTACTGAGTCCATGATAACTTGGCTATATACACGGGGTACCAGTACTGAGTTCATGATAACTTGGCTATATACAGGGGGTACCAGTACTGAGTCTATGACAACTTGGCTATATACAGGGGGTACCAGTACTGAGTCCATGATAACTTGGTTATATACAGGGGGTACCAGTACTGAGTTCATGATAACTTGGCTATATACAGGGGGTACCAGTACTGAGTCCATGATAACTTGGCTATATACACGGGGTACCAGTACTGAGTTCATGATAACTTGGCTATATACAGGGGGTACCAGTACTGAGTCCATGATAACTTGGCTATATACACGGGGTACCAGTACTGAGTTCATGATAACTTGGCTATATACAGGGGGTACCAGTACTGAGTCCATGATAACTTGGCTATATACAGGGGGTACCAGTACTGAGTCCATGATAACTTGGCTATATACACGGGGTACCAGTACTGAGTTCATGATAACTTGGCTATATACAGGGGGTACCAGTACTGAGTCCATGATAACTTGGCTATATACAGGGGGTACCAGTACTGAGTCCATGATAACTTGGCTATATACAGGGGGTACCAGTACTGAGTCGATGTGCTGGGGTACGAGATAGTTGAGGTCGATACTATACATCCGATCAGGCCTTTACGGTAGAGTGGCCAGACGGAAGCCACTCCTCAGCAAAAGACACATGACAGCCCGCTTGGAGTTTGCCAAAAGGCACCTAAAGAACTCTCAGACCATGAGAAACAAGGTTCTCTGGTCTGATGAAACCAAGATTGAATTCTTTGGCCTGAATGCCAAGAGTCAAATATAACAGAAATACCTTATTTACATAGGCATTCAGACCCTTTGCTATGAGATTCGAAATTGAGCTCAGTTGCATCCTGTTTCCATTGATCATCCTTGAGATGTTTCTACAACTTGATTGGTCTACAACCTGAGGTAAATTCAATTGATTGGACATTAATTGAAAATGCACACACCTGTCTATATAAGGTCCCACAGATGACACTGCATGCCAGAGCAAAAACCAAGCCATGAGGTCAAAGGAATTGTCCATAGAGCTCCAAGACAGGATTGTGTTGAGGCACAGATCTGGGGAAGGGTACCAAAATATGTCTGCAGCATTGAAGGTCCCCAAGAACACAGTGGCCTCCATCATTCTTAAATGGAAGAAGTTTGGAACCACCAAGACACTTCCTAGATCTGGCCGCCCGGCTAAACTGAGTAATCAGGGGAGAAGGGCCTTGGTCAGGGAGGTGACCAAGAACCCGATGGTCACTCTGACAGAGCTCCAGAGTTCCTCTGTGGAGATGGGAGAACCTTCCAGAAGGACAACCATCTCTGCAGCACTCCACCAATTAGGCCTTTACGGTAGAGTGGCCAGACGGAAGCCACTCCTCAGTAAAAGGCACATGACAGCCCGCTTGGAGTTTTCCAAAAGGTACCTAAAGACTCTCAGACCATGAGAAAAAAGATTATCTGGTCTGATGAAACCAAGATTGAACTCTTTGGCCTGAATGCCAAGCGTCACGTCTGGAGGAGAGCTGGCACCATCCCTACGGTGAAGCATGGTGGTGGCTAGGGCTGTGGTGAAGCATGGAGGTGGCTAGGGCTGTGGTGAAGCATGGGGGTGGCTAGGGCTGTGGTGAAGCATGGGGGTGGCTAGGGCTGTGGTGAAGCATGGGGGTGGCTAGGGCTGTGGTGAAGCATGGGGGTGGCTAGGGCTGTGGTGAAGCATGGTGGTGGCTAGGGCTGTGGTGAAGCATGGTGGTGGCTAGGGCTGTGGTGAAGCATGGAGGTGGCTAGGGCTGTGGTGGTCAAGGAATTTCATCATCCAGTGTTGGTCCAGCAAATAACTGTCAGTCTCACGATAATTGACTGTTAATTAACGAACACATTTAGCATCTCCTGGCTGCAGACCTTTGGAACGTAAACATTTAAAAAAGTCTAATAAATCCATGTAATATAGCCTACACCTTCACAATAAATCCATTATTTATTTTAGACAGGTCTAAAGACGCATGATATGAAGAAAATGTAGTCTATTTTAGAAAAACAGAATAGCATACTCTGAGTTGCCCTTATGTTAGGTCCTGATCTATGCCATATGGCTGTGGGCTACACTAGTTCATTTAGCAGACGAGACTTGCTTAGAATTCCGTGGCATTATTTGATATTATTTTATAGTATGAAGAATAGAATTGAACAAAGCTGAATAAAATACAGCCTCACCAGCAGGCTACATCTACCACCCAGCCTCACCAGCAGGCTACATCTACCACCCAGCCTCACCAGCAGGCTACATCTACCACCCAGCCTCACCAGCAGGCTACATCTACCACCCAGCCTCACCAGCAGGCTACATCTACCACCCAGCCTCACCAGCAGGCTACATCTACCACCCAGCCTCACCAGCAGGCTACAGATACAGGTCCAGACACACCACCCTCATTTACAAAGGCTCTAGAGAGGGGGAGTCTTGTCTTAAAATGAAAGGGAATCGATGTTTATGCAGATTTAACCATTGCAAAGGTTTCTGTGGGGTTCTCTACTGTATCCCGTGAGTGAAAACTCCCCCACCTCCCCTATACTGCTGCCTCTCCAACCTCCCCCCACCTCCCCTATACTGCTGCCTCTCCAACCTCCCCCCACCTCCCCTATACTGCTGCCTCTCCAACCTCACCCCACCTCCCCCATACTGCTGCCTCTCCAACCTCCCCTATACTGCTGCCTCTCCAACCTCCCCCCACCTCCCTTATACTGCTGCCTCTCCAACCTCACCCCACCTCCCCCATACTGCTGCCTCTCCAACCTCACCCCACCTCCCCTATACTGCTGCCTCTCCAACCTCACCCCACCTCCCCTTATACTGCTGCCTCTCCAACCTCCCCCCACCTCCCCTATACTGCTGCCTCTCCAACCTCACCCCACCTCCCCTATACTGCTGCCTCTCCAACCTCCCCTATAATGCTGCCTCTCCAACCTCCCCCCACCTCCCTTATACTGCTGCCTCTCCAACCTCCCCCCACCTCCCTTATACTGCTGCCTCTCCAACCTCCCCTATAATGCTGCCTCTCCAACCTCCCCCCACCTCCCTTATACTGCTGCCTCTCCAACCTCACCCCACCTCCCCCATACTGCTGCCTCTCCAACCTCACCCCACCTCCCCCATACTGCTGCCTCTCCAACCTCACCCCACCTCCCCTTATACTGCTGCCTCTCCAACCTCACCCCACCTCCCTTATACTGCTGCCTCTCCAACCTCACCCCACCTCCCCCATACTGCTGCCTCTCCAACCTCACCCCACCTCCCCCATACTGCTGCCTCTCCAACCTCACCCCACCTCCCTTATACTGCTGCCTCTCCAACTTCACCCCACCTCCCCTATACTGCTGCCTCTCCAACTTCACCCCGCCTCCCTTATACTGCTGCCTCTCCAACCTCACCCCACCTCCCCTATACTGCTGCCTCTCCAACCTCACTCCACCTCCCTTATACTGCTGCCTCTCCAACCTCACCCCACCTCCCTTATACTGCTGCCTCTCCAACCTCACCCCACCTCCCCCATACTGCTGCCTCTCCAACCTCACCCCACCTCCCCCCATACTGCTGCCTCTCCAACCTCACCCCACCTCCCCTATACTGCTGCCTCTCCAACCTCACCCCACCTCCCCCCATAGTGCTGCCTCCCCAACTTCACCCCACCTCTGTTGGGACAAGTGATCTATTCACTTACTGGTGAACAGGGAGCCACGTAGGATTAAGACTTGTCAATTGATAACTGGCGAGACAGAGTTCCTAACAGAAGCTTCACAGACCACAATGAGAAAGACGTCTGAACAGACATTTTCCATCACCACTGTAATTTATAGAAAACTGATTTCTGCCGCATCAGTTGATAGAAGTGTGTTAATATGTGTAAGAGATGTTATATGAAATGCTGGTCTAATAATATGATCTACAAATGCTGGTCCAATAATGTGATCTACAAATGCTGGTTCAATAATGTGATCTACAAATGCTGGTCCAATAATATAATCTACAAATGCTGGTCTAATAATATAATCTACAAATGCTGGTCTAATAATATAATCTACAAAAATGCTGGTCTAATAATATAATCTACAAAAATGCTGGTCTAATAATATGATCTACAAATGCTGGTCTAATAATATAATCTACAAATGCTGGTCTAATAATATAATCTACAAATGCTGGTCTAATAATATAATCTACAAATGCTGGTCCAATAATGTGATCTACAAATGCTGGTCTAATAATATAATCTACAAATGCTGGTCCAATAATGTGATCTACAAATGCTGGTCTAATAATGTGATCTACAAATGCTGGTCTAATAATATAATCTACAAATGCTGGTCTTATAATATAATCTACAAATGATGGTCTAATAATATAATCTACAAATGCTGGTCCAATAATGTGATCTACAAATGCTGGTCTAATAATATAATCTACAAATGCTGGTCCAATAATGTGATCTACAAATGCTGGTCTAATAATGTGATCTACAAATGCTGGTCTAATAATATAATCTACAAATGCTGGTCTAATAATATAATCTACAAATGCTGGTCTAATAATATAATCTACAAATGCTGGTCCAATAATGTGATCTACAAATGCTGGTCTAATAATATAATCTACAAATGCTGGTCTAATAATATAATCTACAAAT
The DNA here is from genome assembly GCF_964263955.1 of Coregonus lavaretus. NCBI lineage: Eukaryota > Metazoa > Chordata > Actinopteri > Salmoniformes > Salmonidae > Coregonus > Coregonus lavaretus. The sequence continues at coordinate 66,934 of NW_028157686.1, forward strand.
GCTGGTCCAATAATGTGATCTACAAATGCTGGTCTTATAATATAATCTACAAATGCTGGTCTAATAATATAATCTACAAATGCTGGTCCAATAATGTGATCTACAAATTCTGGTCTAATAATATAATCTACAAATGCTGGTCTAATAATATAATCTACAAATGCTGGTCTAATAATATAATCTACAAATGCTGGTCTAATAATGTGATCTACAAATGCTGGTCTAATAATGTGATCTACAAATGCTGGTCTAATAATATAATCTACAAATGCTGGTCTAATAATGTGATCTACAAATGCTGGTCTAATAATATAATCTACAAATGCTGGTCTAATAATATAATCTACAAATGCTGGTCCAATAATGTTAAATGTTGCATAGTACTTGTTAGTACACAGTCCATTCCATAGAAATTGGCGCCTAGTCATGTGGTCATAAGTCCCACCTCCTGGGTCAGGTTCTACCTGACATTACATCATATGTTAAATAACCCTGTTTAATAAAGCCCTAAATCCCTCATAACTGGTGAAATAGCTGTCAATCACCCTCACAAACCTCATTCTGCTACTGACATGTAGGACATTGGAAGTACATTACACACAGGAAAATACACGGAGACACACTGAACAACAAAAAACAAGCTAACTAGCCTACATCACTATAGATACATGATCACTACAAAAAGACCAAGACAGGAGTTTGACACGCTGAGTGCAATCCCTTGGTAGGGCCCATGGAAAGGGGACATTTGGGTACAGTATTATCAAATTCCCCTGCCAGTCTGTAGGGCTGGGAATTGACCTCACGATACAATATCACCATACTTAAGTTGCCGATTCTATATGTATTGAGATTCTCACGATTCTATATGTATTGAGATTCTCACAATTCTATATGTATTGAGATTCTCACGATTCTATATGTATTGAGATTCTCACAATTCTATATGTATTGCAGTTCGATTCTGTGATTTTATTGTGACCCAATGTTCGAAACAGATTGCCCACTATATGTCCGCTGCAGAGAGACAAGAGAGAACCATGAGAAAATGAGTTTATCAGTCATGGAAATAAGTGTTGAAAACATGTTGGCTCCCTATTTAAAAAGAAGATGGAGAAAAGCAAAACAATTATCTCGCCCTCCCTCTCCAATCATCCCCCCCCCCCCCGCCAAAAAAAAGAAAGGCCTATAAATACATTTGTTGCCAGAATGAACGGGAGAAGAAAAATCCCATTGCGAAATAATTGATGGAAATACATTTCACCGTCATGCTTATCGGTCTCTAGGTTAATTTGCATAATTTCGTAGAATGAAATTGGTGTGTATTTTGGTTGATCATCATGCATCTTATTTATCCAACACAACTATCAGACAGCATCCAGAGCCGATTCAGAGGGGAGTTCTCCTGTAGCTCTCAGCTGGTTGCTGCTGGAGTAAAACATGGGCTTTTATAAAGACCATTCATTGAGCAACAATTCTAAATGCAATCGCGTATTAAAAACAGTTTTTTGGTGCACCAAAATTAAATTTAAAAAAGAGCTACTAGATTTTTTCCCCCTCAACTGGTATTTGAAGTGTGCATCCCATTCACCATTTAAGGCAACAGGCTTTTAGCACGTCAACATGTGAGTTGGAGGCATTTTGAAAACATTATACTTTCTGAAGGCACTCACACCCCTTGACTTCCCACATTTAGTTTCAGCAGGAATTTAAAAAAATTAAATAAAAAATGCACTGACTATGTGGCTAAAATGACTGACTAAAACTAGACTAAAATTGTCCAGAGTTTTAGTCAACTGATAAGAAAAGATGAAGACTAAAAGGTATATTAAGACAAACTAAATCTAATTCATACGGACAGATCTGGGTCTCAATGGCGACTCCCTGTTCAAAACAAAAGGTCAAATAAAAATAAATACACAAAAAAGGTCAGAGGTTGACTTGATGTGAATGTATGAAGGTTCTGGTGTGGTTTGGCGTGTGTACGGTACGGTACCTTGCTAGCACCAGTTGCCAGTTGATCTGCTTGTTTGCCAGTCGGACCAGACCAGGAGGCAGAGAGGAGCTAGAGGGACTGGTACAGGGTCACAGTTATTCAGTCAGCTATTACGGACCACAACAGGACCAATACCAATAGCATAAAACATTACAGCAATATCAAATTGTCACTTTCACAAAACTAAAACACGGTTTTACTAAGGTGGAAAGAGTTTAAGCCTACAGGGGTAAATAGCATGTAATGAAATAGTCGTAAAACCTTGAGGACAGGTTTCTTTTGATGTGAGTAATATAAAGTTCTTACCTGTACCACAGGTAATGCAGGATGAACCTGAAAGGCCCTACAATAGACATGGAGAACACACAGTGATGAGTGGGTACGATCATATGTCCACGTATTGAGGAAGTGGAAGTTCTAGTGTCCTCCAGCGCAAGGGTAATGTTCAGCCCTGTCCCAAATGGTGCCCTGTGCCCTGTGCCCATTCCCTTTATCAGGGTTCTCCAACCCTGTTCCTGGAGAGCTACCCTCCTGTAGGTTGTCATTCCAACCCCAGTTATAACTAACCTGATTCAGCCTATCAACCAGCTAATTATGCGCTAGATTAGGGTTGGAGTTAAAACCTACAGGAGGGTAGCTCTCCAGGAACAGGGTTGGAGTGAAAACCTACAGGAGGGTAGCTCTCCAGGAACAGGTTTAGAGTTAAAACCTACAGGAGGGTAGCTCTCCAGGAACAGGGTTGGAGTTAACCTACAGGAGGGTAGCTCTCCAGGAACAGGGTTGGAGTTAAAACCTACAGGAGGGTAGCTCTCCAGGAACAGGGTTGGAGTTAACCTACAGGAGGGTAGCTCTCCAGGAACAGGTTTAGAGTTAAAACCTACAGGAGGGTAGCTCTCCAGGAACAGGGTTGGAGTTAACCAACAGGAGGGTAGCTCTCCAGGAACAGGGTTGGAGTTAAAACCTACAGGAGGGTAGCTCTCCAGGAACAGGGTTGGAGTTAACCTACAGGAGGGTAGCTCTCCAGGAACAGGGTTGGAGAGCACTGCCCTATATAGCGAACTACTTCTGACCAGGTCCATAGAGGGTCAAACGCCGCAGGGTCGGCCCACAAAATGAGTGCCTTTTGGGTCCCTTTGATAAAGTAAAAATTGGGAAGCAATTTTAATTTAAAAAAACCCATTATATTAAATGAAGTGCCCTTTAATACAGAACACATGGAAATTAATAAATCAGCATTACATAAGGTAAACCAGTGGTTACCAACCGGTCATCGCGATGGACTGGTTGATCTCCAAGGCATTCCTTGTCCATTAAACATTTCTGTTAAAAAAAACAACAACGATAAAGCTTTCCAATGTTTTCAATTTTTTTACGCGCTGTTGGCAATAGGTGCACTTTGATTCAGCAGCACTGGTGCCGGGGAGGCAAAGTTATCCCATTTCATGTGTCTGACGGTACAACTCCGCCTACCCGGCAGGCCCAGAGAGCAAATCAAGTGCACCTATAGGCCAACCGCTGGCCAATCAGATAGCTCAGATCACCATGTCTGCAACATTTTCCTCGAGCCACAGACTGTAAAACGAAGCCTCGAGCGCACAGCAGAGTTGGTAGTGTGAGTAGGGCCCGTAACCGTCAAAACCATTTAAAATAGGCCTACATTATTTTCATGTAGATAAACTTCACCTAATAGCGATAGTGTTTCCTAATGATTATAAGCAGTTGTTTTGCTAACTTAGTCTATTAAACGTTCTCCTTCTCCTTCTCCTTCCAACTTTCCTTTGATGCGCCAGAAGCTAATCTGGAACACAGGACATGGCACTGCAGTAAACTAATAAAAAGGGTCGATTTTATTTTATACACTGAACAAAAAAACAAATATTTTTTAAAAAGCTACATGCAACAATAAATATTTTACTGAGTTACAGTTCATGTAAGAAAATCAGTCAATTGAAATAAATGAGGCCCTAACCTATGGATTTCACATGACTGGACAGGGGAGCAGCCACTTGGCAGGCAAGCACACCCTATGGCCTTTATTACAGACAGAAATACTCCTCAGCCCCCCTCCCCTCCTCAGACGAGGTCCTGGGCTGGTGCGGTTACAAGTGGTCTGCGGTTGTGAGGGTTATCTCGGCAAAGGAGAAATGCTCACTAACAGGGATGTAAACAAATTTGTCCACAACATTTGAGAGAAATACGTTTTTTTGTGCGTATGACAAATGTCTGGGATTTTTTTTATTTCAGCTCATGAAACAAACACTTTACATGTTGCGTTTATATTTCTGTTCAGTGTACAACGCACATTTGTATTGCTTGCTAGTAAATACAATTTGTCTTTTAAAAAAGGTTGGATGTGTCTGACTATAGGTTGTACGCTAATGATGTTACTGCACTGTCGGAGCTGGAAGCAGACGTTTCACCCGCAATAACATCTGCTAAACACGTGTATGTGACAAATAACATGTGATTTGATTTGATTTAATGTCGTGTCAAATGGACAATGCACCAACCCTCTACATCCTAGCATGGTTTGACTTGATACGGAATCTTTTTTTTAAATGTATATACTAATCAAGTCTGTTTATGCCAGGTCCGGGCCGATAAGCAGCACTAGGCGAGACAACAACAAAAATGGACGCCCTCCTATCCACGCAAAGTAGCCTAGGCTATACAGTGTCGGCCCACAATGCACTTTTCTGAATGCCCATGTGGTAGCCTACCGTTTGTAAAACAGCCAATTTACCGTTAATCCCTGGATACATTAAAATGTTTGTTAACGCATGTATTAATTACAGTAATTTGTCGTACTCGTTCTCAGATGGAAACGTTGTTTAGAATTCTCAACCTGCTCCACTTCTGAGAAAACAAGTTTGGGATTATTTCATAGCATCATTGAAGTGTTCATGGTACTTACGGTCATCATTTACATAAATGTACCCGGCCTGCTTCTCGCAAATGGAAGAAAGTTCCCAGCTGGGCTTCTCAGTCAATTTGTCTTCATTTTACATTTTAGTCATTTAGCAGACGCTCTTATCCAGAGTGACTTACAGTTAGTGAGTGCATACGTTTTTTTTTTTTCATACTGTCCCCCCGTGGGAAACGAACCCACATCCCTGCCGGCCAAACCCTCCCCTACCTTGGACGACGCTGGACCAATTGTGCGCCGCCCATGGGGTCTCCCGGTTGCGGCCGGCTGCGACAGAGCCTGGACTCGAACCAGGAACTCTAGCCTTAGACCACTGCGCGACTCGGGAGTCACCTCACGTTTTTTGTTAAATATCCATTCAATTTATAGTAGTTCCTCACAGTATTTTAAAAATCTTTACAAATCCTCTTCCCCTCGATAACCAGCGTTGCTGATAAATAGGTTTTAGACATGTTGCGTGCATTGGTTTATATTTTAATGGATTGTAAAATTAATCTTCATACTTTAACATAGCGGTTCCCTTCATTAGAGCCAACTACTCGGTTTAAGCTAGAAACACCGTTAAAATGTGCAGACTGGTCTGGAATAGTGTGCTACAGGCGGTGTCCGAGGAAGGCCCTACGAATTGTCAAAGACTCCAGCCACCCTAGTCATAGACTGTTCTCTCTGCTACCACACGGCAAGCGGTACCGGAGTGCCAAGTCTAGGTCCAAAAGACTTCTCAACAGCTTCTACCCCCAAACCATAAGACTCCTGAACAGCTAATCATGGCTACCCAGACTATTTGCATTCCCACCCCACCCCATCCTTTTACGCTGCTGCTACTCTGTTAATTATTTATGCATAGTCACTTTAACTCTACCCAGATGTACATATTACTTCAACTACCTCAACTAGCCGGTGCCCCCACACATTGACTCTGTACCTGTACCCCCTGTATATAGCCTCCCTACTGTTATTTCCCATTGACTCTGTACCGGTACCCCCTGTATATAGCCTCCCTACTGTTATTTCACATTGACTCTGTCCCGTACCCCCTGTATATAGCCTCCCTACTGTTATTTTATTGCTGCTCTTTAATTATTTGCTATTTTGTCTTTTTACTGCATTGTTGGTTAAGGGCTGTAAGTAAGCATTTCACTGTAATGTCTGCACCTGTTGTATTCGGCACATGTGGCAAATAAAATGTGATATTTTGTCCACCTTCATTCACTTTAATGTGACTTTTTTCAATATTACTAAAGCTCCCCATTATGACATCACTTCCAACTTCCATTCACTGCAAATACAACAATGCAACTTTTGACAAATCAGCTACTTTGACCACTTTGCCAAACAATTACACAAAAAAGTTATGGTATGACATCTTCCTCTACTTTTCTGCTATTAAAAATCTGAAACTATAACTGAATTATCTGGTACCGATCAAACTTTACCGCTGTTTAAGTGACTGCATCAACACCATTCTGTAACAACTGACATTTTGACCACTTTCCAAACAAGTTCCAGGATATGACATCTTCGTCTACTTCTGTGCTATTCAAATCTGGAAATATGAACAGAAATATACAGCTGTGGAAAAAATTAAGAGACCACTGCAAAATTATCAGTTTCTCTGGTTTTACTATTTATAGGTATGTGTTTGGGTAAAAATAAATGTTTTGTTTTATTCTATAAACTACTGACAACATTTCTCCCATATTCCAAATAAGAATATTGTCATTTAGAGCATTTATTTGCAGAAAATGACAACTGGTCAAAATAACAAAAAGATGCAGTGTTGTCAGACCTCGAATAACGCAAAGAAAATAAGTTAATGTTCATTTTTAAACAACACAATAGAAATGTTTTAACTTAGGAAGAGTTCAGAAATCAATATTTGGTGGAATAACCCTGATTTTGAATCACAGCTTTCATGCGTCTTGGCATGCTCTCTACCAGTCTTTCACATTGATGTTGGGTGACTTTATGCCACTCCTGGCGCAGAAATTCAAGCAGCTCGGCTTTGTTTGATGGCTTGTGACCATCCATCTTCCTCTTGATCACATTCCAGAAGTTTTCAACTGGGTTCAGGTCTGAAGATTGGGCTGGCCATGACAGGGTCTTGATCTGGTGGTCCTCCATCCACACCTTGATTGACCTGGGTGTGTGGCATGGCGCATTGTCCTGCTGGAAAAACCAATCCTCAGAGTTGGGGGACAATGTCAGAGCAAAAGGAAGCAAGTTTCCTTCCAGGATTCATGCGTCCTTCACAAAGACAAATCTGCCAGATTCCAGCCTTGCTGGAGCAACCCCAGATCATCACCAATCCTCCACCAAATTTCCCAGCTGAAAATTGGACTCATCAGAGAAGATGACCTTACTCCAGTCCTCTACGGTCCAATCCTTATGGTATTTTGCAAACCTCAGCCTGGCTCTTCTTTGCTTCTCATTGATGAAGGGCTTTTTTCTAGCTTTGGACGACTTCAGCCCTGCCCCTAGGAGCCTGTTTCGAGCCGTCCTCGCTGTGCACTTCACCCCAGCTGCTGTTTGACATTATTTTTGTAGGTCACTTGATGTCATCCTACGGTTGTTGAGTGACAGAATGAGTTGGCAGTCATCCGGGTCAGTAGAGAGTCGTTTTCGCCCTCTGCCGGGTCTGTAGCTTTGTTGTCTCCAATGTCTGCTGCTTGACCTTGTTCTTATGAACCACCGTCTTTGAAATTAAGGATGGAAGCAACCTGACGCTCACTGTATCCCTCTGCCAGTAAAGCCAGAATTGAACCCTTCTTTTCCTCACTCAAAACTTTCCTTTTCAACTCTTTTGGCATGGTCAATAGTTTAAAAAAAATTAATATTACTTTTTTTGGTACTATTAGCACTGTTTTTGCCATCCAGCTGGTCCTATTGCAAGAGGATAGTGATGACCACAGCAGTGGTTTTTATACTTTTCCTCGTTAAATAACATTTGGTTCAGGTGATCACCTAATCAGTACCAAATTCAGTAGAATGAGGTGTTCCTGTGTTGGAATTCAACAGACAGTGGAATGGAATGGCTGTCATACATGTAGAGATGCTGATTTAAGAAACATTTGCAGTGGTCTCTTAATTCTTCCCAGAGCTGTATATTACCAATCAAGAGGTACAGCTGTTTTAGTAACCACATCAACTAATGTAGCTAACTTCCCACTGTTGAATTAACTGCCATGGAACTTTGCAGAACTTTCAAATTATGGGTGTGTTGATAAATTAACTTGAGTGCCAGAGTACACGCTCAGAGCGTTTCGTTCTCGGAGTGTTCAGAGCACACACTGGACACTCTGGAGGAGTAGGGTTGATCCAAGCGTTCTGACCTCACAACGGCAGTCAAGTACCCAAGCTAACTGGCAAATTAGAGAACACCTCACTCTGACCATTTTACTTGCCCTAGCAGAGCTGGTTGGGCTGTTTTCAATGTTATCTAGGGCATAAAAGTAACATCCGACACCTGCCAAATGCAGGTAGATTTTGGCATTGACGGGTAAGATGTCTATTTCACCAGCCACGTCGGTAGATGGTCAGGGCTCCACAGTGCAAGCATTTCACTCGCATTTGTGAATGAAAAGTCAAGTATGATCCCATTTATAGTAAACTAAATACTGCAGTTGCTGTTTTCAAACAAATGTAAATACGTTTTTTTTTTTGCTGACGTTTACTGACACTGGTCATATTCAACAGGTGTTGCGCATTCGTAAATTCCTCAGTTATTCTGCGCTCTGGAACACTCAGCTGAGAGTGCTCTGAATTCAGAGTAGATTTACAAAGGCACCATAAAACAGAACTTAAAGGGTATGGCACCTTGGTCTATTTCTGATATTCAAATCTGAAATCAGAACAGCAATAACATGCTAATTTCTTCCACTACCACAAAAATACTTGTAACAAATCCACACCAATGTTTCTTCATGGAAAATTATCATTAGTATTATTTAACCTCTTGAGATGGGAAAACGTGTTTTGTATTAAGTTGAACATGTGCTCTTTATGACAGAATGTAAAAAAATAGGTGAAATTAAAAGGTATTTTTTGTGTGTGTTTTTTGCCCTCCATACCAAGTTACACTTCTCAAAACGAATTAGTGGAACGACCCAGCCGGCTCTGGTCAAAAGTAGTGCACTACATTTTAGTCCTTTAGCAGACGCTCTTATCCAGAGCGACTTACAGTTAGTGAGTGCATACATTGCTCATACAGGCCCCCCCGTGGGAATCGAACCCACAACCCTGACGTTGCAAACGCCATGCTCTACCAACTGAACTACACGGGGACATTTGGTGACATTTGGGAGGCAACCTTGGGCTTGTTTCCAATATGATCATGCATCTTAACATGAATAAAAACGAATACAGTATGAAAAAACAGATCAGTGATGGAATAAGATGCATCGATGATCCCGTCTTACCTGTCACCGCCTTGGCTATAACAGATGAGCTGTGCTCCTTGTTGCCTCGTAACTGCAAACGGTAGAGAGTTACAGACTGTTATTTCCCTTTCTACACACACCCTGAATTACAATGTGATTGGGAACCAACCAATTTGCACAAGAGTGACTATACTAGGGCCAAAACATATTCTCTGGACAAAGTACAGAATGTGGTAACGTTAAGATAGCTAACAAACATCAACAAATTCGCAACAGACTAACGTTAGCTAGCTAGCCAAGGTTTGGAAAGTAAAAACAAACATTTCCATTTACACATCAACGCTGAAGTTAAACTCCTTATTTGACATCTTTGTTTACGGTGACTGAACGTTAACTAACTAAATGCACTAAGTAATGTTGATTCAATGCCAATCCAAAACTTGATATCAGCAATGAGTGAGGCAAATTTGTGCGACGTGGCTAACGGCAATTAGCGCCTTATAACGTCGCTAGCTAACGTTAGCAAACTTGCAGGGTGCACAAAGCACTTCAACGTGGCATGCCATTCCGTCTATATGTTAAGAAATGAACCGAATCAGATTTTGTACAAACCTGAGTGTCGGTCTCGGGTGGCCATTCCGTATTTATAAGTAAATCATACAAAATGTTCTCATCTTCCACTTCAACGTTGCTATCATCAGCCATGTTTGCGTTGATAGTTGACCCAAACTCTGTGATCGACCATTGACAAGTGTCCGCAAACTACGGAATACCGGATGGTTCAAAAAGTACTGTTTAACAAAACGCGGTTTACTCATAGACGTTAAGGCGGTTTCCCCAAAGACTGTTATAACTAAGCCAAGAGAGAACAGAGCCGGTCGTTTCCAACGGGAGAAAATGAATCACAGTGAGCGGAACAAGAACGAGATAGCAATATCCTATTGGTGCGTTCTAGCATTTATTTACATATTCTCGTTAGGGAACCGCCTACTCTAAAGTGCGCATGTGCAATATCTCAATTCCCACCTTTACTCCTAAACAACGCAATTTTTTTTAGAAACTTTGGCAAAGGGTAAAGTCTACAAAAACGTAGTCCACTCTGTTTGTTACATATTCTAGTTCTGGAAACATAAAACTGTATTTGAGATCAAATGTTTAATCGAGAAGAAAATTAGCAGAATGTCGGCCAAAATGCATCTCCCACTGGGCTTCCTCTCATCACCATATGTGGTATTGAATGGAACCGCCAACCGGATGCTTCACATTTATTCATCCGGTGAAATATCTGTCTCATTGTTCCATCTGTGGTTTTACCAAGCCGGAGTTACAAATAATCAAATAAAACACTGATTCATAAGACGTGTTGATGTTACTAATATATATGTTTTATATAAATTATAATGACCTAAAAGGAGAATGTTTCAAAAGTACTCGCCTTATGGAAACTACATTGAAAAGCCAAAATAAACAATTCAGAAGAGCTACATCTTCTTATTTTTCTTCTTCAGTGGGTTTTATCGGCGGTTGGCATCCAACGTTATGGTGCATTACCGCCACCTACTGTACTGGAGTGTGGGCCAGCGACAGGGAGAAACTAAATCCTACCTGCCAACCCCGTTTCTCTTTTAAAAAATAACAAAATATTTGAGACTATATCTAATGACGTTCTACTCAATATACTCTTTAAACTAATTTCCTGTATCCCCTTCTCCCTCATACTGGATCTCATCCTCTCTCTTTCCCTCTGATACTGCCAACACTGTAGCAATACATGCTCCACAGTCTCTGTTTCCTGACAATAATCACACTTTCCTGTTGGATGCTTTCCTATCACATTTAATTTCTTATTCAGCTGGCTGTGTCCCACCCTTAATCTTGTAAAAAATACCCTCCTCTCTTCTGTCCCTTCCTGCCGTCCTCCCCTCCCCGACTTCCCTCTGTACTTGAAATAAATGCCTTCCCTTATTATCTCTATTCCACTGCTCCTGCCATCTCTGCACCATCACTGTATATATCAGTCGTTTTCCCTCTGCCTTGCTCATTGACACTTCAACATCAACATCCCCACTACTAAGTGCTTGTTTAGCCTGTTCATCTACAGCCTCGTTCCCCTCCACCCCCACATGGGCTGGGACCCAAGTAAATCTTATCTGAATACCCATCTGTTTAATCCTGCCATGGTTTTGTGGCACCTCATAAAGCAGGTCTTGTCTGCTACGTGAGCTAAAGGACTGGAGAATCATTAACACTGCACATGAATCAGAGCAAATAACTACTCTGTCTTGTTTGACTTCCTCCACCCACTGCAAGGCCAACAGTATGGCCATCAGCTCCGCCCACTGCAAGGCCAACAGTATGGCCATCAGCTCCGCCCACTGCAAGGCCAACAGTATGGCCATCAGCTCCGCCCACTGCAAGGCCAACAGTACGGCCATCAGCTCCGCCCACTGCAAGGCCAACAGTATGGCCATCAGCTCCGCCCACTGCAAGGCCAACAGTACGGCCATCAGCTCCGCCCACTGCAAGGCCAACAGTATGGCCATCAGCTCCGCCCACTGCAAGGCCAACAGTATGGCCATCAGCTCCGCCCACTGCAAGGCCAACAGTATGGCCATCAGCTCCGCCCACTGCAAGGCCAACAGTATGGCCATCAGCTCCGCCCACTGCAAGGCCAACAGTATGGCCATCAGCTCCGCCCACTGCAAGGCCAACAGTATGGCCATCAGCTCCACCCACTGCAAGGCCAACAGTACGGCCATCAGCTCCGCCCACTGCAAGGCCAACAGTACGGCCATCAGCTCCGCCCACTGCAAGGCCAACAGTATGGCCATCAGCTCCGCCCACTGCAAGGCCAACAGTATGGCCATCAGCTCCGCCCACTGCAAGGCCAACAGTATGGCCATCAGCTCCGCCCACTGCAAGGCCAACAGTATGGCCATCAGCTCCGCCCACTGCAAGGCCAACAGTACGGCCATCAGCTCCGCCCACTGCAAGGCCAACAGTATGGCCATCAGCTCCGCCCACTGCAAGGCCAACAGTATGGCCATCAGCTCCACCCACTGCAAGGCCAACAGTATGGCCATCAGCTCCGCCCACTGCAAGGCCAACAGTATGGCCATCAGCTCCGCCCACTGCAAGGCCAACAGTATGGCCATCAGCTCCGCCCACTGCAAGGCCAACAGTATGGCCATCAGCTCTGCCGTATATACAGCCAGATGATCTGTAATACGTTTCCTGACGTCCACCCCACATTCCTGCACTACAAATGCTGACCCAGTACGTCCTGTCCTTGGATCTTTTGAACCATCTGTGTAAATGGCCACAAAATCCTAATACACCGTTTCCAGACGTCTCTTAGAGAAATCAGACGGATCAACACCCTCCCTATCTTTCTGTAGTCTCTCCAACACTTCTAGATCAACTACTGGAGGCTGGAGTAGCCATGGTGGATTTACAGGAATAACTACAGTTGGACTAAACTCCCTTCCATACAGTCCCATCTCCTTCGCCTGGGTATTACCCACCCACCCAAAGTTTGTGTTCTGTCTTCGCTCATGTTCCCAGCATGCCTGTAAAATCCCTTTCGCAGGATGAGACACCCCATGTCCTTGTTGGTTGACCCAATAATTAATTGCCAGCTGCTGTCTCCTCATCTGCACCGGCATATCCCCCATCTCCACCTATAGTGTAGCCACTGGGGACGTCCGAAACGCCCCACTACATATTCTGAGTCCTTGCCCCTGTACGACATCTAGCCTTTCCAGTGAGGTCCGGGCTGCCAAACCATATGCTATACTGCCATAGTCTATTACAGATCGGATCAATGCAACATACATGGTCTTCAATGAGGAACGCCCAGCCCCCCCACTCCTTCCCCGTCAGACAGCGCATCACATTTAGCACCTTCGTACACTTTCCCACCACTCTCTCAGTGTGTTCTGCCCAGGTCAGTCTAGTGTCAAAGTATACCCCAAGGAACCTGAAGGCCCCCACCCTCTCCAAGTTTCTCCCTTATAACCTCAAGCATACCTCATCTCCCACCTTCCAGAGGAGCTACTACCACTCAGATCGATTAAAAAGATGCACCCGAAAAAATAAAAATAAAAATAAGACGTCACAATAACCCTGAGCCTGTGTGTGATTTGGATTGGACTATGACTGAAGTAGTGGGATGTTTTTTTTTTTATGTATCTATTTTTGTCTTTTGTATGATGTTGTTTTATTTTTCCCTTTAAAATGTTCTCCAGTTCACTACCCGTACAGTTGGTGGCGACATGCACATTAAATTAGTGCGAACGCCATTATAGCGTTGAATAAGATAAACGTCACATCCGTTTTTGTCAAACTCGTTGGCAAATATGGCAGCGTTTTCTGGTAAGAAATTAAAATATATATTTTGACTGTATTCTCACTGTTATCAGAACTTATTTATAAGTGAACATATTTAGGATTGATTTGAGTCCTGTTCTGCTAGTTTGTGCCAATAATGGTTGCCTTTGGTCCACAGAGATGGGCGTTATGCCTGAGATCGCCCAGGCAGTCGAGGAGATGGGCTGGCTGTAAGTTAACACCGTTCTCAGCTCCACGATGAACCATAACATCAATGGAGTTGAGCGAAGACAAACTGGGCGGACTGAACCTCCGAGGCGCTGTCAGTCGATACTTGTAAAAAAAATGTACATTCTTAAACCCTTGTCGTGTACCTATGTTTGTCCTCAGTAGCTGCGTGCCTTAGTTTGCTGAAATCCATACTTTTTAAATAAAACTTTCGTCAATTATAACCACCGGCTGTTTCGTCATATCGACTGACAGCGACTCGATGTTGTCGGAGGTCCACTCCGCCCAGAGTCGTCACAACCTAACTCCACAGAGATGTACATGTCGTGGAGTTGAGAAACCCAACTAGCTGTAGGTAACGTTAGGCTACTGAGCTAGGTAGCTAGTCAGCGTGTTATATCCTTTGCTATATTCTCGTGTTTTAGCTACGTTTTATGCTAAACTGATTTTTCTTCATCAGTGACCAGCAATGTCTCACTATGGTCACCAATGAATGTAGCCATGCTGCCTAGAGGGACTAGCTACGTGATGACAGTCATGTATTCATTGATTACGTTTCCATGCACACTAATAATTCGATATTAAACTGATTATGGCAGAAGGCCGAATATAGCATTAGTTATGTAAACACCTTGCTCTGCTTATCTTTAATCTTAATCGTAAATTCATAATCGAAGTCAGCATACTCCGATTAAAACACCTGGTTTTCTGAGCAATCTTTAGAATTAAGACATGTAATCAGTTTATTCTGTATTCCAGCGGTGTATTTGATCTGCGCATGCATCCCTCTTAAAGACGCTGCATAGTCAAACCGCCATCTGCATTGGCCGTGCAGCCTTTACGGTGATACAGCCTCTGCACAAGTCAGAACATTCATACTTCTTGCGGTTTGCAGAGCCGTTATGAAGGAATTTGTCAAGGAAGTGAGTTGGTTTATACAGGACCACCCGCCCCCACCTACCATTAACCAATCATGTCAATACGGAGCTCAATTTGGCCTCTGCTTGCGTCTGGGGCTCCTCAATTGCGTCACACCCTTAATACTGAGTCGCCGACTCCATTTCGGATCAAGCATAAACTGGCTCTTATCTATGAGTGTAGTGAGTTAGGAAAAACTTAAAGTATGCATCTTAAATAATTTTCACAATCACATTTTATATGTCTGACCTGGAATCAAATAGTCTGCGCAAAAATACCATGGTCCACTGTGGTAGAACATTTTATTTTTGATTGGCTATTTTATATATTTATCCGAAGTCCCATCAGTAACCTGACTTCAGATGTGTCCATCGAAACAGGATTATTCTGGAAATCGTTCTTGCAAGGCATGTAAACGTGCTCATTGATTGTCATCCAGCTATGGTCCTCTGTAGCTCAGCTGGTAGAGCACGGCGCTTGTAACGCCAAGGTAGTGGGTTCGATCCCCGGGACCACCCACACACAAAAAAATGTATGCACGCATGACTAAGTCGCTTTGGATAAAAGCGTCTGCTAAATGGCATATTATTATTATTATGTAACTACTGACTGTGACTGTCCCAGCCTCCCCACAGACATCCAGGCGGAGTCCATTCCATTGATCCTGGGAGGAGGAGATGTACTCATGGTGAGAAACTGGCCATTTTATATAAAACAGTTCAAACATTACTAATAATTCAGTGTATTGACTCCACCTGATCCTGTTGCCTATTCTGTTGTCTTCAGGCGGCAGAGACTGGGAGTGGTAAGACTGGGGTGAGTACAACACCTTCACTCCATACAGTGTTATTGTCAAAACCAGCACCTAATAGAGTCCAGCGGTCCTCCAAACTTATCTAGCACGAGCTTCTTTAAAAAAAAAATGAAACATGTCACCAGCTACTCATTTTTTTTTTTTATAGCTTTCAAATTAGGCA
Source organism: Coregonus lavaretus (assembly GCF_964263955.1). Taxonomy (NCBI): domain Eukaryota; kingdom Metazoa; phylum Chordata; class Actinopteri; order Salmoniformes; family Salmonidae; genus Coregonus; species Coregonus lavaretus. The sequence continues at coordinate 82,687 of NW_028157686.1, forward strand.
CATTCTTCTCTTCTCTCCTCTCCCCTGCAACTCTTCTCCGGGTCCTTGGTGTACAAGAGATGAGTTTTCTGTCAATATACCTGGGAAAATAATGGTTAATAAACAACTGAGGGGCCCCATCAAATTATCATCTTCTGTATTTTCTGGAATTGTGTTAATTTATTTTCAGTTTTTTACTCTCAATATTACAATTATTAATAGAGCAACAACGGACATGATGTTCTGAATCCATGTCAATGCTTAAATCACATCAGAAGACCAATTTTGAGGTCTGAAAAAAAACTAAAACATTTTACAATTTTTTGTGTGTAATTCCCCTTTTTTTGCGCATTTAGTGTTAAAATATTTACCAAATAAGCTAAAGTAAAAAATAACAATCAAATTATATAACAATAACGATGCTATATACAGGGGGTACCGAGTATGTGTGGGGGTACAGGTTAGTCGAGGTAATTTGTAGATGTAGGTAGGGGTAAAGTGACTATGCATTGATAATAAACAGCGAGTAGCAGCAGTGTAAAAACAAAGGGGGGTGGGGTCAATGTAAATAGTCCGGGTGGCCATTTGATTAATTGATCAGCAGTCTTATAGCTTGGGGGGTAGAAGCTGTTAAGGAGCCTTTTGGACCTAGACTTGGTGCTCCGATACCCCTTGCGGTGCGGTAGCAGAGAGAACAGTCTGACTAGGGTGGCTGGAGTCTTTGATAATTGTTTGAGCCTTCCTCTGACACCGCCTGGTATAGAGGTCCTGGATGCCAGGAAGCTTGACCCCAGTGATGTACTGGGCCGTACACACTACCCTCTGTAGCGCCTTATGGTCGGATGCAGAGCAGTTGCCATACCAGGCGGTGATGCACACTGCCAGGTCTCTGACCTCCTCCCTATAGACTGTCTCATCGTTGTCAGCAGTGGCGGCTCCTGAAAAAATTCTCAGGGGGGGAAATTTTTCTGATGATTTAGGTGACCTACACACATTTTAAAAAAGATATGTCCAGCAACAACATGAAGACAGGGGCAGCATATAAGTCAATACCAGAAGCATTTATTGACTGATCTCAAAAGTGTTGGCTTACCAGGGTTGGTGGAGCCCTCAGTTTCATCTTTGCCTCGCAAAGCTAACTCAAACACTCCGCAAAACTTCACACACTGGATTAGCCGGCTGAGGATGTGGCGGTTCTTGCTAATGTCGTAGTAAATATATTTGTTATAGTGAATATGGAATATGATATGTTGAGTAAAATGTTGTGCTAAGATCTATTTAGGTCAGGAGCTGGTTATAAGTTCTGTTCCTATCCAATAACAATGGACAAAAGGGTCCTATCTTGTCAGCCTTGTCAGTTTCAGTTCTCCAGTAAACTTGTGATTATCAACACTAACCTCATCGTTGTGGCGGCGGACAGCTAGCCTGTATCCCTCATCCAGTTGAGTGGGAATGTTCACTCTCCCCAAAGCAGACAATCTCAAACAGCTATCCATGTGGGTCTTTGACAGCTCATGTTTCTTAATCTTTCCTGAAAGATGGTGCATGTCCGTTACACACCAGTCGCTGTCCAAGCGGTGCTGTCTGCCGTGCCGCCTTCAGGGTGAAAGAGTAAGCAGGGGGTAGCAGAAGACTGCATTAGCTACATCGCAGCCTGCTAGCCAGGTTTTTCGTTCGTACCAATTTTTGGAAAATCCTCGGGTGTAGGACTTCCCCCCTTTAGTAGAAACCTGTTGAATTATTAAATTTGGTCTGGGAGGTCCTAATTGTTTCGTTGCCAATTTATCTTCATTTGTTCGCCGACAAAAAGGAACTTCTTTCAAAGACACAATCGAGTTGCACTGAAGCCTAGCCATTTTTACAGTAGTAGTGAATTGATTGATGAGGCTACCCGCTCTTTTCTTAGTTACGTTCATGGTTACGTTACGTATGACGAAAGCGCGTAAGTGCAAGCCCTCAGAAACCCATAGAGATTGTATTGAAAGCTCTGATATTTGAAAAAAATAGATTTTACATGGGAGTCTATGACAGACTTCTGGGCGATTTTCAACCTGACTGAAATCGCCCCAAAAGGGGGGGGGGCCATTTGAAGCACGACTTTAGCCTGATTGGACATTTAGTGGCACTGTGGCAGATCAGACGTCTAGATTACAACACTGATAACTACTGTTGCCGTGATATACAGTAATCCCTCGTTTATCGCGGGGGTTACGTTCCGAAAATGACCCGCGATAAGTGAAATCCGCGAAATAGAAAACTTGTTTTTTTTACAATTAGCAACTATTACATGTATACAAATACAGTGACTCACGTGTAGGCCGTTTCACTGCTCTTCAGACTGGGCCGCTGCATCCTGACTGCGCTCTGCAGTGTTCTCTTCTTCTGAAGCCCGCGGTGCAGGTGTGTTTGTTCGGGAGAAGAACATAGTGATAGGCAGCTGTTGTCGCTCTTTTTTCTTCTTTGCAAAAAGATCCTTGTACACCGACATGCCACCATCGATTACGTTGGAGAACTGTAATGAACGGCTCATCAAAGGGTCCCATTCCTCAGCTACTCGCTTAAGTTCAGTGGCCATTCGCACCATGGTTGCTAAGCGACCAAGCGTTAGTCCTTCCTCCTCATCTCTCGTGTCCTCTTCTCCCTCTTCTCTTTCATCGTCGCTTTGTGGCTTTGTCATTTACCTTCCCTTAGCATGTCCAGAAGTTTAACTTTATCTGAGATAGGTAGCATCTTCCGCCGTTTGGGCCCATCCGCAGGTGCTTTTGTCGGTCCAGGCCGTTTCGTCGACATTATGGGTTTAGGAGATGTTCGAAATTACAAGATAATTTGGCCAACTTAATGTAAATTTGCCAAGCTGTTTTATGTACGTACACATAACTGCACGAGACGACAAAATGATAGCACAATTCGTAGCATGTTTTGATACAAGAAGCGGGAGTGAGTTTTTAGCGAATCAGAATGCAGAGCACAATGCACCCCAAAAAAAAAAATGCATTATGAAAATCCGCGAAATAGCGAATCCGCGATAAGTGAACCGCGAAGTGGCGAGGGATCACTGTAATTGATTAGAAAAAAAATCCCTTCCTTTTCCCGTTTGGCAGTGCGTCACCCATATCGCCCTATTGAACACACCGCCCCTGGTTGTCAGTGATCAGGCCTACCACTGTTGTGTCGTCAGCAAACTTAATGATGGTGTTGGAATCGTGCTTGGCCACGCAGTTGTGGGTGAACAGGGAGTACAGGAGGGGACTGAGCACGCACCCCTGAGGGGCCCTAGTGTTGAAGATCAGTGTGGCAGATGTGTTGTTGCCTACCCTTAACACCTGGGGGCGGCCCGTCAGGAAGTCCAGGATCCAGTTGCAGAGGAGGTGTTTAGTCCCAGGGTCCTTAGCTTGGTGATGAGCTTTGTGGGCACTATGGTGTTGAACGCTGAGCTGTAGTCAATGAACAGCATTCTCACATAGGTGTTCCTTTTGTCCAGGTGGGAAAGGGCAGTGTGGAGTGCGATTGAGATTGCGTCATCTGCCTTTCAAAGCACTTCATGGCTACCGACCTGAGTGCTACGGCGCGGTAGTCATTTAGGCAGGTTACATTCTTGGGCACAGGGACTATGGTGGTCTGCTTGAAACGTAGGTATTACAGACTCGGTCAGGGAGAGGTTGAAAATGTCAGTGAAGACACTTGCTAGTTGTGCCGCGCATGCTCTGAGTACACATCCTGGTAATCCGTCTGGCCCCGCGGCCTTGTGAATGTTGACCTGTTTAAAGGTCTTACTCACATCGGCTACGGAGAGCGTGATCACACAGTCGTCCGGAACAGCTGGAGCTCTCATGCATGCTTTAGTGTTGCTTGCCTTGAAGCGAGCAGCAAAGGCATTTAGCCCGTCTGATAGGCTCGCGTCACTGGGCAGCTCACGGCTGGGTTTCCCTTTGTAGTCCGTAGTAGTTTGCAAGCCCTGCCACATCCGACGAGCATCAGAGCCGGCGTAGTAGGATTCAATCTTAGTCCTGTATTGACTCTTTGCCTGTTTGATGGTTCGTCTGAGGGCATAGCGGGATTTCTTATAAGCGTCCGGATTAGAGTCCCGCTCCTTGAAAGCGGCAGCTCTAGCCTTTAGCTCGGTGCGGATGTTGCCTGTAATCCATGGCTTCTTGATGAATCCCGGAACATATTCCAGTCTGTGCTAGCAAAACAGTCCTGTAGCGTAGCATCCGCTTCATCTGACCACTTCCGTATTCAGCGAGTCACTGGCACTTCCTGCTGTAGTTTTTGCTTGAAAGCAGGAATCAGGAGGATATAATTATGGTCAGATTTGCCAAATGGAGGGCGAGGGAGAGCTTTGTATGCGTCGGTGTGTGGAGTAAAGGTGGTCTAGAGTTTTTTTTTTTTCCTGTGGTTGCATGTGACACGCTGGTAGAAATTAAGTAAAACGGATTTGTTTGCCTGCATTGAAGTCCCCAGCCACTAGGAGCGCCGTTTCTGGATGAGCATTTTCTTGTTTTCTTATGGCCTTATACAGCTCGTTGAGTGCGGTCTTAGTGCCAGCATCGGTTTGTGGTGGTAAATAGACAGCTATGAAAAATATAGATGAAAACTCTCTTGGTAGATAATGTGGTCTACAGCTTATCATGAGGTACTCTACCTCAGGCGAGCAAAACCTTGAGACTTCTTTAATAATAGACATCGCGCACCAGCTGTTATTGACAAATAGACACACACCCACCCCTCGTCTTACCGGACGTAGCTGTTCTGTCCTGCCGATGCACGAAAAACCCAGCCAGCTCTTTAGCTAGTGTGTGTGTGTGTGTGTGTGTGTGTGTGTGTGTGTGTGTGTTATGTTTAAGCAATAAGGCCCGAGGGGGTGTGGTATATGACCAATGTGCCATAGCTAAGGGCTGCTCTTAAGCACGACGCAACGAGGAGTGCCTGGATACAGCCCTTATTCGTGGTATATTTGCCATGTATGACAAACCCCCGAGGTGCCTTATTGCTGTTTATAAACTGGTTACCAATGTAATTAGAAGAGTGAAAATATGTTTTGTCATACCCTTGGTATATTTCTGATATACCATGGCTTTAAGCCAATCATAATTCAGGGCTCGAACCACCCATTTTATAATTGGCTTTTTAAGCCAATAGTGGCTAACCAGGGGTGGGATAATGTCAATGTGGCTTTGATTGGATAGTAGCTGGAAGCTACTGTTTGTGACAGTTTGCGATGGAACAAACATGTTCAGAATTGCTTGGTGAGCTACTCCTAGTTGGGTTCCGAGCTACATGGATCTGGACCTGTTGGAGACCATAGTTCCAGTCTAAACCAGAACCTACTGGACTCTAGTCTAAAGACATTGGCTCCCCCTTTCTCCCATGAAAGTAATGGTACTACTGTCAATAAAATGTAAAGGTCTAGAGTGAAATCTAGATGTATAATATGCTAACTACTCACAAGTTGACTTTAACTCAAAACATCAAATACTACACCTTCCTCTCGTTCTCTCTCTTTCTGTCCCTCCCTGTCCTCCCTCCCTGTCCTCCCTCCCCAGGCCTTCAGTATCCCAGTGATCCAGATAGTGTATGAGACTCTGAAGGACCAGCAGGAGGGGAAGAAGGGGAGGACTGCTGTGAAGACAGGTGGAGCAGGTAAGACAGACAGACAGACATCTCTTTTCCCTGTCATCAGTGCTTGAAGTGGGCCGGTGCTATCCGGTGTGGCGTACCGGCCGGTGCTATCTGAATTGATGGAGACATTTATGCGTTAATGCATACATTAAAACAATAAATGTGACTTTGTTAAAAACAATCTAACTGCATAACGTAATGGTAAAATTGTTATTTAAGTGGTAAATCGCTTGATGAACTGGGTAAATTAAGATGGCATAGGCCTGCTCAATACAGGTGTGTATCCATGTCAGAGCAAAAACCAAGCCATGAGGTGGAAGGAATTGTCCGTAGAGCTCCGAGACAGGATTGTGTCGAGGCACAGATCCGGGGAAGGGTACAAAAAGAATTATGCAGCTTTTGAAGTTCCCCAAGAACACAGTGGCCTCCATCATTCTTAAATGGAAGAAGTTTGGAACCACCAAGACTCTTCCTAGAGCTGGCCGCCCGGCCAAACTGAGCAATCGGGGGAGAAGAGCCTTGGTCAGGGAGGTGACCAAGAACCCAATGGTCACTCTGACAGAGCTCTAGAGTTTCTCTGTGGAGATGGGAGAACCTTCCAGAAGGACAACCATCTCTGCAGCACTCCACCAATCAGGCCTTTATGGTAGAGTGGCCAGACGGAAGCCACTCCTCAGTAAAAGCCACATGACAGCCTGCTTGGAGTTTGCCAAAAGGCACCTAAAGACCCCCAGACCATGAGAAACAAGATTCTCTGGTCTGATGAAACCAAGATTGAACTCTTTGGCCTGAATGCCAACCATCACGTCTGGAGGAAACCTGGTACCATCCCTACGGTGAAGCATGGTGGTGGCAGCATCATGCTGTGGGGATGTTTTTCAGCGGCAGGGACTGGGAGACTAGTCAGGATCGAGGGAAAGATGAACGGAGCGAAGTACAGAGAGATCCTTGATGAAAACCTGCTCAGGACCTCAGACTGGGGCGAAGGTTCACCTTCCAATGACCCTAAGCACACAGCCAAGACAACACAGGAGTGGCTTCGGGACAGGTCTCTGAATGTCCTTGATTGGCCCAGCCAGAGCCCGTGCGGAGATTGTATTGCTATAACTCCCTGCTTTCAACCAATCAGCAACCAGGATCCAAACAACCTGTTTTTATAATGCCAGATACTGTTGTATTAGCGACCTTTGACCTGTCTGTTTCTGTCTGTTCCAGTCTTCAACAAATGGCAGATGAACCCGTATGACCGAAGCACAGCTTTCGGTGAGTGTACCAGTTTTGATTTTCAAGATGGCAGCCTACATTTTTTTTACCTCTGTCCCCCCCCCCTCTCCTCTCTATTTACCTTCTCCTTCTCCCCTCCAGCCATTGGACCGGACGGACTGTGTTGTCAAAGCAGGGAGTTTAAAGAATGGCACGGCTGTCGCTCTACCAAAGCCATCACCAAGGGTAAGAAACACACACACACAAAACGTACACTACCAAAGCTATCATCACCAATGTACACATGCTGCCACCAAGGTTAGAAACTGACCTTCTATGTATTGTTAATGTTTATGCTCTGTCTCTTCTCATCTCTCTCCCTCCTCATCTCTCTCTCTCGCCTCATCTCGCCTCATCTCTCTCTCTCGCCTCATCTCTTCTCATCTCTCTCCCTCCTCATCTCTCTCTCCCGCCTCATCTCTCCTCATCTCTCTCTCCCGCCTCATCTCTCTCTCTCGCCTCATCTCTCCTCATCTCTCTCTCTCGCCTCATCTCTCCTCATCTCTCTCTCTCGCCTCATCTCTTCTCATCTCTCTCCCTCCTCATCTCTCTCTCCCGCCTCATCTCTCCTCATCTCTCTCTCCCGCCTCATCTCTCTCTCTCGCCTCATCTCTCCTCATCTCTCTCTCTCGCCTCATCTCTCCTCATCTCTCTCTCTCGCCTCATCTCTTCTCATCTCTCTCCCTCCTCATCCCTCTCTCTCGCCTCATCTCTCCTCATCTCTCTCTCTCGCTCGTTCTCTCTCATCTCTCTCCACCTCTAGGGAAGTACTATTATGAGGTATCATGTCGTGACCAGGGCCTTTGTAGGATCGGCTGGTGTACCAGCCAGGCAGCTTTGGACTTAGGCAAGTCTACACACTAAGTCCAGTTCATTCATTGGACGGGTGAAATGAGCGTCAGCTGATTGTTTATTCAATGTGTGTGTGTACTTTTCAAATAAACCATCAATGTTTACTGTGCTGTCGCTGTATAGCGGTCTGTCGATGTTTTAACAATCACTACTGTTGTTGTGGTGTTACCAGGTACCGATAAGTACGGCTTTGGCTTCGGAGGAACGGGGAAGAAATCTCACAACAAACAGTTTGACAGTTATGGAGAGGTACGCTATAGAAACCCAAACATTTACCTATGGCTCTATTCAATCCGTAGCGTTGAAGATCCGCTTTATAATTTTCGGATGGTAAAATGTTTTCAGTGTAAACTTAAACGACTGTCAGAGAGAATCTGAAATTCCCACAATGTCATGGCACCTGCAGGGCCTACTTTGGGTCCCGACCCATAGTTTAAGAAACCCTGATTTAGGGGGTGTAGGGAGCCATTGGACAGACAGTCAGTCACCAGTTGTCTGTGTGTGTGTGTGTGTGTGTGTGTGTGTGTGTGTGTCCTGTAGGAGTTCACCATGCATGACACCATGGGATGCTACCTGGATCTGGACAACGGACACCTCTCCTTCTCCAAAAATGGTTAGCTGCATTCCTGTGTTGTGCGTACCGTGTAGATCAGGGCTCTCCAACCCTGTTCCTGGAGAGCTACCCTCCTGTAGGTTTTAACTCCAACCCTGTTCCTGGAGAGCTACCCTCCTGTAGGTTTTCACTCTAAACCTGTTCCTGGAGAGCTACCCTCCTGTAGGTTAACTCCAACCCTGTTCCTGGAGAGCTACCCTCCTGTAGGTTTTATCTCCAACCCTAATCTAGCGCACCTGAATCTAATAATTAGCTGGTTGATAAGATGAATCAGGTTCATTAAAACTAGGGTTGGAGTGAAAACCTACAGGAGGGTCGCTCTCCAGGAACAGGGTTGGAGTTAAAATTAGGATACGTGCAAATGTTCATTCCATAATGCAATTAACGGGAAAACACTGTTGTCAAAAGCCACTGCGCATGTGAGTGGTTTCATGTGACAGAGATTAAAATGTCCGCTTTAAATATAGAGAGGGGAGGTTTTTTAAAGATGCAACAACTAGCATGGGTTGCTAATATGATTATGTAAATAGGCCAGTTTGTCTGGCTTGCCGTTCCAAATAAAATGGAATATGTTTTGCTGATATAATTTAAAAAACAGGTCGCTGGGTGGAGGCAAGACCATAAGTAAATAGGTAAACTGGGATAATACTAAAGAGTTAATCAGGGGGATTTGTCCACAAATAGACAGGTATTTTCCTTTCCATGGTAGCAAGATCTTATCTACTTTTGCTAACTAAAATGTATTGTAGTGAGATCATTTATTTTGGGATATGAATAGGTTGAGAGCCAGTGTTGAGTAGTACTGAAGACCGGTCTCGAGTCCAGTTTCGAGTCATTGAGTCTATCTCTGTGTCAGATACCTTTCTACTCTGTCTCGGACAGTAAGGACTCGCGCTCTCTCTCTTTCTCAGGTACTGACCTGGGCTTGGCGTTTGAGATCCCAGCTCATCTGAAGAACCAGCCCTTCTTTGCTTCCTGTGTTCTCAAGGTCACACACACACACACACACACACACACACACTACCAGTCAAAAGTTATGACACATCTACTCATTCAAGGGTTTCTCTTTATTTTTACTGTTTTCTACATTGTAGAATAATAGTGAAAACATCAAAGCTATGAAATAACACATATGGAATCATGTAGTAACCAAAAAAAGTGTTAAACAAATCCAAATATATTTTGCCTTGATGACAGCTTTGCACACTCTTGACCTGTACAGAATAAAAATATCCCGAAACATGCATCCTGTTTGCAACAAGGCACTAAAGTAAAATTGCAAACAATGTGGCAAATAAATTAATTTTATGTCCTGAATATGAAGCGTTATGTTTGGCCCAAATCCAATACAACACATTACCGAGAACCACTCTCCATATTTTTAAGCATGGTGGTGGCTGCATCATGTTATGGGTATGCTTGCAATCGTTAAGGACTGGGGAATTTTTCTGGATATAAAAGAAACAGATTGGAGCTAAGCACAGGCAAAATCCTAGAGGGAAACCTGGTTCAGTCTGCTTTCCACCAGACATTGGGAGATGAATTCACCTTTCAGCAGGACAGTAACCTAAAACACAAGGCCAAATCTACACTGGAGTTTCTTACCAAGACGACATTGAATGTTCCTGAGTGGCCGAGTTACTGTGTTGACTTAAATCTGCTTGAAAATCTACGGCAAGACCTGAACATGGTTGTCTAGCAATGATGAACAACCAACTTGACAGAGCTTGAAGAATTTTTAAAAGAATAATGGGCAAATATTGTACAATCCAGGTGTGCAAAGCTCTTAGACTTACCCAGAAAGACTCACAGCTGTAATCGCTGCCAAAGGTGATTCTAACATGTATTGACTCAGGGGTGTGAAGACTTATGTCAATTAGATTTCTGTATTTCATTTTAAATACATTTGCAAAAATGTCTCAAAACATGTTTTCACTTTGTCATTATGGGGTATTGTGTTTAGATGGGTGAGGGGGGATATTTAATCAATTTTGAATTCAGGCTGTAACATAACATGTGGATAAATCAGGGGGGGTATGAATATTTTCTGAAGGCACTGTAAATACCTATATGACATTAATACTATTTATATTGTTTTGTAAAGGAACAGTAAGCCATACAATTATCTACACATATTCACTGTTCACATGTAGAGCTCCAACCAATATTCACTCATCTCTTCTCTCCTTCTGACAGAATGCAGAGCTGAAGTTTAACTTTGGGGGGGAGGAGTTTAAGAACGCCCCCAAGACGGGCTTCGTAGCCCTGGACCAAGCTGCTGAGGGACATGTGGTCAAATCCAGCCAGACAGGTAGGGGGTGTGGTCAAATCCAGCCAGACAGGTAGGGGGTGTGGTCAAATCCAGCCAGACAGGTAGGCGGGGGGGGGTGTGGTCAAATCCAGCCAGACAGGTAGGGGGTGTGGTCAAATCCAGCCAGACAGGTAGGGGGGGGGGGTGTGGTCAAATCCAGCCAGACAGGTAGGGGGTGTGGTCAAATCCAGCCAGACAGGTAGGGGGTGTGGTCAAATCCAGCCAGACAGGTAGGGGGTGTGGTCAAATCCAGCCAGACAGGTAGGGGGTGTGGTCAAATCCAGCCAGACAGGTAGGGGGTGTGGTCAAATCCAGCCAGACAGGTAGGGGGTGTGGTCAAATCCAGCCAGACAGGTAGGGGGGGGTGTGATCAAATCCAGCCAGACAGGTAGGGGGTGTGGTCTAGTCCAGCCAGACAGGTGAGAAACTAACCAATGAATACTGTTTAGCAACTATTACCTCAATAACCCTGCCACCTTTAGATACCATCCTGAATATACAAACACCATTACTTTTTCCCCTTTCCCCATTGGTACCCTAGTAGTTGAATGTCTCCCTCTCTCTGATGTAGGCAGTGCTAAGGTGTCAGAGGTGAAAGCTGTGTCCAGTGGTCCCAAAGCTCTGATCATTGAGCCGTCTAAAGAGCTAGCTGAACAGACTCTCAACAACGTTAACCAGTGCAAGAGATATGTGGACAATCCCAAGCTCAGGTACAGTACAGTACATACCTCTCTGTCACTGTCTGTCTGTCACGGTCTGTCTGTCTGTCAGTGTCGGTCTCTCTGTCACTGTCGGTCTCTCTGTCACTGTCGGTCTCTCTGTCTGTCTGTGTCGGTCTCTCTGTCAGTGTCGCTCTCTCTGTCTGTCAGTGTCGGTCTCTCTGTCAGTGTCGCTCTCTCTGTCTGTCAGTGTCGCTCTCTCTGTCTGTCAGTGTCGCTCTCTCTGTCTGTCAGTGTCGCTCTCTCTGTCTGTCAGTGTCGCTCTCTCTGTCTGTCAGTGTCGCTCTCTCTGTCTGTCAGTGTCGCTCTGTCTGTCAGTGTCGCTCTCTCTGTCAGTGTCGCTCTCTCTGTCTGTCAGTGTCGCTCTCTCTGTCTGTCAGTGTCGCTCTGTCTGTCTGTCAGTGTCGCTCTGTCTGTCTGTCAGTGTCGCTCTGTCTGTCTGTCAGTGTCGCTCTCTCTGTCTGTCAGTGTCGCTCTCTCTGTCTGTCAGTGTCGCTCTCTCTGTCTGTCAGTGTCGCTCTGTCTGTCTGTCAGTGTCGCTCTCTCTGTCTGTCAGTGTCGCTCTCTCTGTCTGTCAGTGTCGCTCTCTCTGTCTGTCAGTGTCGCTCTGTCTGTCAGTGTCGCTCTGTCTGTCAGTGTCGCTCTCTCTGTCTGTCAGTGTCGGTCTGTCTGTCAGTGTCGCTCTCTCTGTCTGTCAGTGTCGCTCTGTCTGTCAGTGTCGCTCTCTCTGTCTGTCAGTGTCGCTCTCTCTGTCTGTCAGTGTCGCTCTCTCTGTCTGTCAGTGTCGCTCTGTCTGTCAGTGTCGCTCTGTCTGTCTGTCAGTGTCGCTCTCTCTGTCTGTCAGTGTCGCTCTCTCTGTCTGTCAGTGTCGCTCTCTCTGTCTGTCAGTGTCGCTCTCTCTGTCTGTCAGTGTCGCTCTCTCTGTCTGTCAGTGTCGCTCTCTCTGTCTGTCAGTGTCGCTCTGTCTGTCTGTCAGTGTCGCTCTCTCTGTCTCAGTGTCGCTCTCTCTGTCTGTCAGTGTCGCTCTGTCTGTCTGTCAGTGTCGCTCTCTCTGTCTGTCAGTGTCGCTCTCTCTGTCTGTCAGTGTCGCTCTCTCTGTCTGTCAGTGTCGCTCTGTCTGTCTGTCAGTGTCGCTCTGTCTGTCTGTCAGTGTCGCTCTCTCTGTCTGTCAGTGTCGCTCTCTCTGTCTGTCAGTGTCGCTCTGTCTGTCTGTCAGTGTCGCTCTGTCTGTCTGTCAGTGTCGCTCTGTCTGTCTGTCAGTGTCGCTCTGTCTGTCTGTCAGTGTCGCTCTCTCTGTCTGTCAGTGTCGCTCTCTCTGTCTGTCAGTGTCGCTCTCTCTGTCTGTCAGTGTCGCTCTCTCTGTCTGTCAGTGTCGCTCTCTCTGTCTGTCAGTGTCGCTCTCTCTGTCTGTCAGTGTCGCTCTCTCTGTCTGTCAGTGTCGCTCTCTCTGTCTGTCAGTGTCGCTCTCTCTGTCTGTCAGTGTCGCTCTCTCTGTCTGTCAGTGTCGCTCTCTCTGTCTGTCAGTGTCGCTCTCTCTGTCTGTCAGTGTCGCTCTCTCTGTCTGTCAGTGTCGCTCTCTCTGTCTGTCAGTGTCGCTCTCTCTGTCTGTCAGTGTCGGTCTGTCTGTCAGTGTCGCTCTCTCTGTCAGTGTCGCTCTCTCTGTCTGTCAGTGTCGCTCTCTCTGTCTGTCAGTGTCGCTCTCTCTGTCTGTCAGTGTCGCTCTCTCTGTCTGTCAGTGTCGCTCTCTCTGTCTGTCAGTGTCGCTCTCTCTGTCTGTCAGTGTCGCTCTCTCTGTCTGTCAGTGTCGCTCTCTCTGTCTGTCAGTGTCGCTCTCTCTGTCTGTCAGTGTCGCTCTGTCTGTCTGTCAGTGTCGCTCTGTCTGTCTGTCAGTGTCGCTCTGTCTGTCTGTCAGTGTCGCTCTCTCTGTCTGTCAGTGTCGCTCTCTCTGTCTGTCAGTGTCGCTCTGTCTGTCTGTCAGTGTCGCTCTCTCTGTGTGTATTATCAGTATGTGTGTATTATCAGTATGTGTGTAACGCTGGGTGTATTATCAGTATGTGTGTAACTCTGGGTGTATTATCAGTATGTGTGTAACTCTGGGTGTATTATCAGTATGTGTGTAACTCTGTGTGTATTATCAGTATGTGTGTATTATCAGTATGTGTGTAACGCTGTGTGTATTATCAGTATGTGTGTATTATCAGTATGTGTGTAACTCTGGGTGTATTATCAGTATGTGTGTAACGCTGGGTGTTATTACAGAGATCTTCTGATCATCGGTGGTGTTCCTGCTAGAGACCAGCTGGCTGTACTGGAGCAAGGGGTAGGTTCTGTTAACCCCATAGGAGTCTGGGGGGGGGAGCTGGCTGTACTGGAGCAAGGGGTAGGTTCTGTTAACCCCATAGGAGTCTGGGGGGGGGGGGAGCTGGCTGTACTGGAGCAAGGGGTAGGTTCTGTTAACCCCATAGGAGTCTGGGGGGGGGGAGCTGGCTGTACTGGAGCAAGGGGTAGGTTCTGTTAACCCCATAGGAGTCTGGGGGGGGGGGAGCTGGCTGTACTGGAGCAAGGGGTAGGTTCTGTTAACCCCATGGGAGTCTGGGGGGGGGGAGCTGGCTGTACTGGAGCAAGGGGTAGGTTCTGTTAACCCCATGGGAGTCTGGGGGGGGGGGGCTGGCTGTACTGGAGCAAGGGGTAGGTTCTGTTAACCCCATGGGAGTCTGGGGGGGGGGAGCTGGCTGTACTGGAGCAAGGGGTAGGTTCTGTTAACCCCATGGGAGTCTGGGGGGGGGGAGCTGGCTGTACTGGAGCAAGGGGTAGGTTCTGTTAACCCCATAGGAGTCTGGGGGGGGGGGAGCTGGCTGTACTGGAGCAAGGGGTAGGTTCTGTTAACCCCATGGGAGTCTGGGGGGGGGGGAGCTGGCTGTACTGGAGCAAGGGGTAGGTTCTGTTAACCCCATAGGAGTCTGGGGGGGGGGGGAGCTGGCTGTACTGGAGCAAGGGGTAGGTTCTGTTAACCCCATAGGAGTCTGGGGGGGGGGGAGCTGGCTGTACTGGAGCAAGGGGTAGGTTCTGTTAACCCCATGGGAGTCTGGGGGGGGGGAGCTGGCTGTACTGGATCAAGGGGTAGGTTCTGTTAACCCCATGGGAGTCTGGGGGGGGGGAGCTGGCTGTACTGGAGCAAGGGGTAGGTTCTGTTAACCCCATGGGAGTCTGGGGGGGGGGGAGCTGGCTGTACTGGAGCAAGGGGTAGGTTCTGTTAACCCCATAGGAGTCTGGGGGGGGGGAGCTGGCTGTACTGGAGCAAGGGGTAGGTTCTGTTAACCCCATGGGAGTCTGGGGGGGGGGAGCTGGCTGTACTGGAGCAAGGGGTAGGTTCTGTTAACCCCATAGGAGTCTGGGGGGGGGGAGCTGGCTGTACTGGAGCAAGGGGTAGGTTCTGTTAACCCCATAGGAGTCTGGGGGGGGGGGGAGCTGGCTGTACTGGAGCAAGGGGTAGGTTCTGTTAACCCCATAGGAGTCTGGGGGGGGGGGGCTGGCTGTACTGGAGCAAGGGGTAGGTTCTGTTAACCCCATAGGAGTCTGGGGGGGGGAGCTGGCTGTACTGGAGCAAGGGGTAGGTTCTGTTAACCCCATAGGAGTCTGGGGGGGGGGGAGCTGGCTGTACTGGAGCAAAGGGTAGGTTCTGTTAACCCCATAGGAGTCTGGGGGGGGGGAGCTGGCTGTACTGGAGCAAGGGGTAGGTTCTGTTAACCCCATAGGAGTCTGGGGGGGGGAGCTGGCTGTACTGGAGCAAGGGGTAGGTTCTGTTAACCCCATAGGAGTCTGGGGGGGGGAGCTGGCTGTACTGGAGCAAGGGGTAGGTTCTGTTAACCCCATAGGAGTCTGGGGGGGGGAGCTGGCTGTACTGGAGCAAGGGGTAGGTTCTGTTAACCCCATAGGAGTCTGGGGGGGGGAGCTGGCTGTACTGGAGCAAGGGGTAGGTTCTGTTAACCCCATAGGAGTCTGGGGGGGGGGGGAGCTGGCTGTACTGGAGCAAGGGGTAGGTTCTATTAACCCCATGGGAGTCTGGGGGGGGGTTAACCCTAACCCTAACCCTAATAAGCTATATGGAAGGTCTTACCAAGGATAATTTAGCTTTTTGATTTTTAAGACCCCTTGAACTATCAAAAAAACATTATTTGATGAGAAAATGTTTTGGGCCTTACTGCTATTAGCCCATAGAAACGAATTGAATAACAATTTCACTACATGGAACAACAGATGGTCCCAAAAGGAAGTTTGTTCTGAAGTGTCTGTCCTATATCTGAGAGATAAGAAAGATCAGGAAACATTTGTTATTTTTTGACATGCATGTTAAATACACTGCATCACAGTGTCGGTGCAGACCCGGGTTCATTCCTGGGCTGTGCCACAACCGGCCGTTTTTTGTCATGTGGTGTAAGTAGATACGGTAGCCCAGGGGTGTCAAACTCAATCAGCGCATAAACACAACAAATTCACCAGATATAGCCTATTTTTGGTTTGCCAAAAAAAAAACGTCAAACTGTGACCTAAACTGATCATTTTGTTTTATTAGAAAAAATATGACCCTTTTTATAATGTTTTTATTATAATGTTGTAACATTTTAAACTGAACTGCATGGATCACCAGTGTAGTTGCGATATGTCTAAATGTCTGTCTAGTTGAGTAGCCAGCCTAGTCTAATGCTAAAATGTTGCTGTAATACGCCTACATGTTTCTCCTTTGCGATGGTGATTTTGTTGCAGGTAATTTTTTTTGGTTATTCATTGTCAAGCTTTAAAAACTGAAGCCAGACTGCGACATTTTAGTAGCGTAGCTAGGACGGTGGCATGTGTCTGTACACTCTCCCTCCGCTGTAAACCGGACACGCGAAAGCGGCACAATTTGAAGTTGAATTCACCGACGCGATCGAATCAGGCTATACTTTCATAAAGTAGATGACTCAACTGTTGACTCATTTATACTGGCTTGTGTGTCCTATTCTGCCCGCGGGCCTTGTTGGTTTTTGTTTGACATTGTTTCCCAGCAGCTAGCTAACGTTAGGCTCAGTGTTTTTAGCTTGCTACAAAACAGATACGCTAGCCTACTAGCCACGTTATGACTGACTAGTGATCATTGCCCTGGCTAGTCGGATTGGATTGACATTTCCAGCCTTGGTTACATTCGTCAGTTTTTATCCAGAATATTGAGTCATTGAACCTGAAACAGTGCATCCCGAATGGAGGCAGCAAACAATGTACCAGGCCAGCTGTGATTTACAACCTGATAGCAATATATTTTTGGACTACCAAGAAATGTACTGGTGAATTATATTAATCATGCATTCAACTACATCCATGTATTCTGCCAACAATACCTTAGTGTACATCATAGAATGTTGAGTCAAATATAACCTATTTTTAAAACCTCGTATAAAGTTGGTGTTGCAGCATAAACTGGGAATTTGATATTTTTGACTGATATTAAGATTTGTTTCGTATCTGCAAAGTAGTTAAAATGCTGTCAGTTCCACTTTTAAGTAGTTAAATAACATTTTATAAAACTTTCTCCATCCTCTTCCGCTATTTCTCCCTTTCAGGTGGACATGGTGGTTGGAACGCCAGGTCGTCTTGACGACCTCATCTCTACAGGGAAACTCACCTTGTCTCAAGTCCGCTTCCTGGTCCTGGATGAGTGTGTATGTACCTCTGACTGTCGGGTGTCTTGTTAATTTATATTATCTTGCTGTTCTGTGTTGCCTAAAACAGAGCAGGGGTCCTCCAAACATTTCTAGCATGAGCTATTAAAAAAAATATATTAAACATGTCACCAGCTTTCAAATAGGCACATTCTTCTCTTCTCCTCTCCCCTGCAACTCTTCTCCGGGTCCTTGGTGTACAAGATATGGGTCAATATACCTGGTAAAATAATGGTTAATAAACAACTTAAGGGCCCCATAAAATTATCATCTTCTGTATTTTCTGGAATTCTGTTTTATTTTTCCTGGTAAAAACAAAATGCATTATTATTATTATTATTATTTTTGTATTTTTTGGGTGTGTTTTTTTTTTACTCTCAAAATTACACTGAACAAAAATATAAACGCAACAATTTCAAAGATTTTACTGAGTTACAGTTCATATAAGGAAGTCAATCAATTGAAATAAATTGATTAGGCCCTAATCTATGGATTTCACATGACTGGGAAGGCAAATGCTGTCTGCCATCTGCCCGGTACAGTTGAAACCGGGATTCATCCGTGAAGAGCACACTTCTCCAGCGTGCCAGTAGCCATCAAAGCTGATTATTTGCCCACTGAAGTTGGTTACGACTCCAAACTGCAGTCAGGTCAAAATTTGAGAGAAATAAGCTTTTTGTCCTTATGGAACATTTCTGGGATCTTTTATTTCAATGTATGAAAAATGGGACCAACACTTTTTTTAAATGTTGCGTTTTTATATTTTTGTTCAGTGTACAGTTAATAATATAGAAACAACAAATGGATGTTCTGAGACCATGTCAATGCTTAAATCACATCAGAAGACCAGTTTTGAGGTAAAAAAAATAATATATAATTGTAAAAAAAAAAAAGATTGTGTAATTCCCCATTAGTTGCACATTTTAGAAAGAGGAATGTGTCGGTCTAGCATTGTGTATTTTAGGCTGCAGCATGTCATGGCAGAGTTTGCAAAGGTGGTATGGCCACCCAATTTGATACAAATAATTATGCTGTCTTTGTCAGGTAAGCCTACTCTGCAGTTAACATTTTAATTGAGAAGGTTTTTGGGAAAGTCTTTGTCTACCCACAAGACTGTTATCATTAGTGTCACTAACTGGCTACACACGGAGTGATGGGGGCGATAGTGCTGGAAATGAATTGGCAGATATTGTGTTAGGTTTGGCTTTTTAAGCCAATAGTGGCTAACCAGGGGTGGGATAATGTCAATGTGGCTTTGATTGGATAGTAGCCAGGAGCTTCTTTATGACCGTTTGCGATGGAACAGATTTTTAAAAAATTGCATGTTCTTTCAGAATTGCTTGGTGAGCTACTCGTAAGTGGGCTGGTAGATACTGTTAGCTGGGGATCTACCTGTTGGAGACCCCTGGTTACAGACCCCTGGTTACAGACCCCTGGTTACAGACCACTGCCTAGTGTGTAACCTATATAAAGCAGTGTAACATAAATATCATGTTATCTCCACTCCAGGATGGTCTTCTCTCTGCGGGCTATACTGACTTCATCATGAGAGTCTACAACCAGATTCCTCAAGTCACCTCGGACGGCAAGAGACTTCAGGTACAAGACCCCTAGTGTGTGTGTGTGTCCATGTGTTAACCTAATATATATATTACTCTCTCTCTACCAGGTGATAGTGTGCTCAGACTGTGTACCCCTCTCTCTACCAGGTGATAGTGTGCTCAGACTGTGTACCCCTCTCTCTACCAGGTGATAGTGTGCTCAGACTGTGTACCCCTCTCTCTACCAGGTGATAGTGTGCTCAGACTGTGTACCCCTCTCTCTACCAGGTGATAGTGTGCTCAGACTGTGTACCCCTCTCTCTACCAGGTGATAGTGTGCTCAGACTGTGTACCCCTCTCTCTACCAGGTGATAGTGTGCTCAGACTGTGTACCCCTCTCTCTACCAGGTGATAGTGTGCTCAGCGACGCTCCACTCCTTCGACGTAAAGAAGCTGTCGGAGCGTATCATGCACTTCCCCACCTGGGTAGACCTGAAGGGAGAGGATTCTGTCCCAGAGACCGTACATCACGTGGTCGTACCCGTCAACCCTAAACACGACCGCAGCTGGGAACGCCTCGACCGCAAGAACCACATCCTGGTCAGTCTGGGGTCAGATAGAATAGAACCACTTCCTGGTCAGTCTGGGGTCAGATAGAATAGAACCACTTCCTGGTCAGTCTGGGGTCAATGGTCAGTCGAGTGGCGCAGTGGTCTAAGGCACTGCATCGCAGTGCTATCTGTGCCACTAGAGATCCTGGTTCGAATCCAGACTCTGTCGTAGCCGGCCGTGACCGGGAGACCCATGGGGCGGCGTACAATTAGCCAGCGTCGTCCAGGGTAGGGGAGGGAATGGCCGGCAGGGATGTAGCTCAGTTGGTAGAGCATGGCGCTTGCAACGCCAAGGTTGTGGGTTCGATTCCCACGGGGGGCTGGTATGAAAATGTATACACTCCTTAACTGTAAGTCGCTCTGGATAAGAGCGTCTGCTAAATGACTAAAATGTAAATGTAATAGAATAGAACCACTTCCTGGTCAGTCTGGGGTCAGATAGAATAGAACCACTTCCTGGTCAGTCTGGGGTCAGATAGAATAGAACCACTTCCGGTTTGATCAGGGGTCACCATAGAGTTCAGTAGAGCAGGGTTTCCCAAACGCAGTCCTGGGGCCCCCCTGGGTGCACGTTTTGTTTTTTGCCCTAGCACTACACAGCTGATTTAAA